>NC_092821.1:144739458-145006958 GCF_023375885.2 Dermacentor andersoni | reverse complement strand
TAAACTTCAGTAAACTTGAACTTGATAATAAACTTGAAGGCAAATGGGACATTGATGCATTGTTTTTTTTTAACATTTATTGTACACATACAATATACGTTATACTTTGCAGTGCTACAGAGCGTATTTTGAAGCTTCCCCCTATATTTTGCACCTTTAATTACGTATGTACTGTGTGGCCCTCAATGCAGTTCATGTTGTTGCAGCTAAGCTTTGTCTGTGTATCGCACATTGGCTTAAGCTCGTGATATCCACATACGTCTCTCACATATACAAAATAAAGTTCTATGTAGTCCTCAGTGTTACAACAAAAAATGAAAGTAAACAATCCGATCGTGGAATTGTGTTTATTACAGTGATTCCTATGACAGTTACTGACAAGTTGACAACTTGAACTGGTCAATCCGTCCCATAGCCTCCTCTATTTTTCAAAAATAAAGGAGGCTATGATGCGTCATGGCAAGTAAGTGTATGTATACATAAAAAAAGGGGGTATGTGTGTGTGTTTCATCATCATCATCATCATCAGCCTGGTTACGCCCACTGCAGGGCAAAGTCCTCTCCCATACTTCTCCAACTGCCCGGGTCATGTACTAATTGTGGCCATGTTGCCCCTGCAAACTTCCTAATCTCATGCGCCCACCTAACTTTCTGCCGCCTATTTAAATATTTGTAAAACGTAGAAGTGCTATTTCTAAAAGGGCCACCAAAGTGATTTTGATTAAATTTCTTGTATTTGACAGAGAAAGGTGAATTCTGGTGAATGTTTTAACCTAAATTGTAATTTAGAGCTCAATCTATTTATAAGGATTACATAAGATTGCTAACACTTAAAAAAATATAAGCAGAAAATTTATTCACTCGTAACTCTACACAAAAAACAGATATCGCAGTTTAGTAAACTGCATTCATTAGACCATCTAAGCCGACAAGTTTGGTATAATTATTTATGGGTATTGTGGATTTGTTACAGTGTTTACAAGAGTTTTGCGAAAGTGCTATTCCCAAGTGAGTGAGATATTTCACATGGGTGCACGATATATCAATTTTGTCGCTAAGATAAAACGTTATCTCGGGGCCTCTTATCTAATTACATGGGAAAGGAGAAAACGGTTTTCTGGGCAACGCCTGCACCAAATTGTATGTGGTTTGTTAGATTTAAAAAAAGATGAAGTTGAACTCTAGTTACAGCTCACGCGGATCTTTTTTTAAATTTATGCCGTCATTTGTTTATCACAAATAGGTAAAATTTGAAAAACAAAGGTGAGAAACAATATTTTCAAGTTTACAATTCTGGAACTCAGGAACCAGAAAAAAATGTTATATTCCATTTCTGAAAAAATGCACCAACTAATGCGTCTAATGCAGAGAAAATGCGTCCTATAAAAAAAATGCAAAGAAATTATCATACGCTGGGGTCGTCATCCAAAAGCAGCACACGGGCTGTGGTTGACGGTAGAAATCAATTTGACGGCCACACGGCTTTTTTAAAAATGCAACTAAATCTAGTGTCACGAAGGTTCTTTCGATGTTTGTCCCCATTGGTACGGTTGGGCCCCAACGCCCTGAGCCCGTGCTATGCAGTGGAAGACCTCAGACACCCAGTCACCGCACCCTGTCTTTCTCTCGACGTGCTATAGCAGAGGGGGGGCAAGACGGGGCGAAAAACGAACCCATGACCTAGTCAAGTACGTTTGCAAGCTGCTAAACGTAAAGCAGGTGCTTCACGGATTACACTGTGATGTATTTGTTTTTTAGCATCAAGAATGGCGTATTGGCTAGATAATGTCATTTGACCCTCCTTATATAGGTTAGCTTCGTGACGACAGCTGTTTTGTTTCCTCTTTCTTGACTTGCAGTAAATCAAAAGACGAGCGTCACAAAGAGAGAGAAGAAAAAAAGCAAAGGGCAGTCACCAAGTATGGCCTTTCGACGCAAAATCTTGTAGAAACATTTAGTTCTGAGCTGTTCGCAATACTAGCACCTGCCCCCATTCCTCACTAAAATATTTTACGCTCGCATATAGTACTTGATTACAAGTTGTACTACCGGAGATCCACTCATGGCAGCCTTGAGAAGCAAAGACTGACCCCTTTTCCAGTGCGTAAGGACTTCTAGCGAGAGAAGCTGCCTACTGGGAAGATAGTTTCGAACAGCAACCTAAGGTAATCTTACGGATATAATTTTCGAACTGGGTATGGTACGATGAAGCCTTCTTCATTTGCATTTTCAGTGTTCATAAATTTCCAGACAAAAAGAAATACTTTCGAGTGCGTAATGGTCAGCGCATTACAGAACGCTAGAAGCTTCTTTTCTTTTTACTTTGCCTGTTTTCTCTTGCGTGATACGAAAGTGCTCTGCAAGTGAGAAATTGTCAGATGCGTCTCGTTTTGCCATAAGAATCATGCTATCAGAATAGCGAAGCAGGAAGTGATGAAATAAATAAAGAACTTTAAGAGAACGTTCTTTCAAATGTTTAACTCTTGAAATGGCGTTGACGTTGTATTTCGTAGTTCAGAATTGCTCGTCCGCCTGGTTTGGCTTCTCTTTGAGTTATTTCCCGACTTTCCGAATGTCAGTTTTGGTTTAGCCCTTACGTGCACTTTAGACATCGGCAATGCCCACTTGCGGCGCTTCCCTGTTGAGGGAATAAAAAGAAATATTAAGATCTGCACCATGGATAAACGGTGCCCATTTTCTACCCTAGTCAATTGCAGCCATCGTTTTGCATTGGACGGCCTTAGTAATCTATTATACAACTTCGGCTCGATTTCTTTTTTTTTTTTTCTTGAGGAGCTCGTTACGATGTGAGAAAGAGGAAGGAGTGAAACAAACCAAGTATGCACATCTTTGTTCTATTGATGCCGTAATAAACGATTGCATCGTTTTTCCACCGCTTCAATTTTGCAGGAGGGATGACTTCGGTTAAAACACCTTTGGACATATGTAATGCTTAGTAAACCAACGTAATGAACGGGGCTAATTGGTGGACGTTCATGATTGTATTTAGCTTAGTGTTACACAGGCGGAATAACTAATGAACGAAGATAAAGGAACAAGACCCACGTCTTGTTCCTTTATGTTCGTTCATTAGTTATTTGGTCAGCGTACGTGACATTCATTAATGTGCTTGCGGTAATTGAGAATATTGGCATAATATTGTAGGCATACGTTCTTGTATTTACCACGCAGGACCATTATAGCGTCAAAATTATAACTTTGACACTTGACTTCACCCGACATACTGTTATTTATATTTCCTTGCCATACACCGCATTCACTGTACCTCACTGAAGAAGAGAGAGAGAGAGAAAGGCAAAGGAAAGACAGGGAGGTTAACCAGAGATTATCTGCGGTCGGCTACCCTGTACTGCGGGAGGGGCAAGGGGATGCGATAGGTGAGAGAGAGAAGGATTAAAAAAAAAACTACACACACACACACGCAGGTACACACAAACTGTTTCTGTGGGCACGCAGAAGCGTTCCTAGTGCTATGCAGTGTCACCGTACAATCCTACGTCACACAGTGAAGTCACAATCTGTCAGAAAGTCCAGTGTCTTTTAAATACCGCAGCAGCGCCTTCATAGCCGATCGCGCTGATGTTCGCGTAGGCCAGTTTCCAAGGATCTTGTTTTCTGTCATTGGGCGCTTGTCCAGTTTGTCTAGGGTGGCTGAGAGGACTGCTCTTTGTGGGTTGAAACGAGAGCACTGAGTGCAGGCATGTTGTGGCTAGGGTAAACATCTACCTTATATATCTGAGTCAATCCAACAATTAATGTTTTAATCGCGGTTTATCATGGTTCAAGAAGATGGGATTTGTATATTTATTGTACAGAGGTAAACAGTACCCGGGCCATCAATGAGAAAAAAAAATTTTGATGCAGTACTACAGCAAACAAGATGGGGAAGTTGAAGTTATAGAAATCCTGGTAAAATAAAAATAGATGGGTACATAAAAGTCAGATTATTCAGAATGATAGTATATAAATCAAACACAAGTATGAATGTTATCAATTTATAAGTATTCGTTTAGACAGCGTTTGAATAATGGTAAGGGATGAATAGTTTTCAATGTACGTGGTAAGTTATTCCCCAATTCTTCGTTTTCAAATGCTGAGCTGGATTTTGCGCATTTAGTCTTAAGAAGCAAAAAGTCGTTGCTTTGTGCTAATAAAAAGAATTATTTTAGATGAAATGAAAATTAAGTATATTATTTGCAGATATAATAATATGACATAACAAAATAGACAAGGTATATTCATCAGTGGGGAATTGGGGATAAGAGTAAATGGAGAATACCTTAGTAACTTGCGCTTCGCTGATGATATTGCCTTGCTTAGTAACTCAGGGGACCAACTGCAATGCATGCTCACTGATCTGGAGAGGCAGAGCAGAAGGGTGGGACTAAAAATGAATCTGCAGAAAACTAAAGTAATGTTTAACAGTCTCGGAAGGGAACAGCAGTTTACGATAGGTAGCGAGGCACTGGAAGTGGTAAGAGAATACATCTACTTAGGACAGGTAGTGACTGCTGATCCAGATCATGAGAGTGAAATAATCAGAAGAATAAGAATGGGCTGGGGTGCGTTTGGCAGGCATTCGCAGATCATGAACAGCAGGTTGCCATTATCCCTCAAGAGAAAAGTGTATAACAGCTGTGTCTTACCAGTACTCACGTACGGGGCAGAAACCTGGAGGCTTACGAAAAGGGTTCTACTTAAATTGAGGACGACGCAACGAGCTATGGAAAGAAAAATGATAGGTGTAACGTTAAGGGATAAGAAAAGAGCAGATTGGGTGAGGGAACAAACGCGCGTTAATGACATCTTAGTTGAAATCAAGAAAAAGAAATGGGCATGGGCAGGACATGTAATGAGGAGGGAAGATAACCGATGGTCATTAAGGGTTACGGACTGGATTCCGAGGGAAGGGAAGCGTAGCAGGGGGCGACAGAAAGTTAGGTGGGCAGATGAGATTAGGAAGTTTGGAGGGTCAACATGGCCACAATTAGTACATGACCGGGGTAGTTGGAGAAGTATGGGAGAGGCCTTTGCCCTGCAGTGGGCGTAATCAGGCTGATGATGATGATGATGATATTCATCACCAAGAATTGAATATTTCAAGAATATGAAGTCCAATTCTCTTCTGTCTCCACAGAATAAATGCGTTCACAACGCGGTTGGTGGTTACGATATCGCCGACAGCTGTTCTTTTGTGGTATGAATACCAACATCTTATTTATAATATTTTTCAGGATATCGAGAAATATTGTTGTGATATATGCGGGACAGTCTAGAACATTGAAAATAACACTAAAAATCACTGACCATAATGGACATAGTCTGCAACGTAAGCAGAACACATGGTCAACAAAGTGTTCAAGAATAGAATTGGAGGAAACCTTTCTCAGTGCAAATTCAGTTGAAAAGGTATTAGAAAACAGAATAAAAATCTCCAACACTACTTTGGAAAATACTGCCGTACAATATAAAAATCTTCGAAAATTCCGGTGTTCTGGAGAGCCTCGACTTTCGCGCTTGTGACTATTTCTATAACGGCAAGAGGTTATAGACTGAGGAAGTATTAGCCTATATTATTTTCAACCATCTACTTTGGTTAAGGCAAAGAAGCACATTGCATGAAATTTCGTATTGTACAAGTTTTCCAATTTCCGAACAAAACTTTATCTTGTCACATATGGTAGAAACGTTCACTAAGTTGTCGGTTGGCTTAGAAAGTGCCTACTTCCATCTCGTGGCCATCGTATAATTGCCGGATACAACTTTCAGTAACGCCAAACATAGACGCAAGCAGCACAAATACAACATAATGGCAATTCGCAATTAGGAAAATAGTCGTGAAGGTGGTTTTCCTGTTTCTTAGCGGCTCTTCGAAAACTCCTCTATAGTGCAACCCAGTTTTTAGATTTCCGAGGCTCGTATACCTCTTTTATTACTAACTTTCATAACTTTCCGCTGAGTGAAGTCGTCGATAAAGTATAAAAAAAAAGAAAAGACAAAGCAAACACCGACATCTCTTCAGACTGAAATGTGACAGCACCCGTTTGAGCCATTTTCTTTCTTTGTTTGCTTTCTGAAATCCCGCGCCTTTCATACTGCGTCCTTTCTACCGATCAACTTTAACCAACGGCAATTCACACAGCCCCTTTTGATCACGGCTACATATCGTCAGGTTTGCGAACTGCCGGAGAGATCAGACAAGAAGTGGGGGGCGGGTGGAGACGATTCGGTCAAGGAGACGACGAAATGACGCCCGTCCGTGATCGGTGAAAAGCGAGCCGCTTTTTCTCACACGAAGTGTTTTACGTCCGAGATAAGGTTCCGAGTTCCTCTTTCGTTTAGTTTCAGCCCTGACTTGGCAGCTACAGGACAATGAAATCAATCAACAGATTTTTCGTAACCAGTCAATTTTGAGCTGTGCAGGAGAGGGCACAACAGCACCCTCTCCCGCTTGACGTAAAAGCTTCATCAAGCGAATGGCGATGCCCGTCAGTTGTGCAAGTAAAAAAGCTAATTTTTTTTTCTTTAACAGTTGATGACTCATTTTGGCATGTCCTTGACGCTTTATCGACAGGGCATCGACGTCCTTCGTTAACAGTGTAAGGTCACGCTCTTATTTATGTGATTTATTTTTAATATAGTTCGAACCACGTGTATGTCAAAGCAAGGTCGGTAAATAGAACACATATGAAGACTAAGCAAACTCGATCATACGGATTAGATGTGACGAACAGCAGCGGTAACTTGCGGTGGGTGTAAAGAAATGCCTACGATTATCTGTCTGCTGGAAACATGTGGCCAAATATTTGGTTTGTTCATGGGAATTATACACGTGCTGAACGTGTTTAGGGTGTAGTCAACGTTGTATAAATATTGATTAGCAATCAGGGAGGAAACTAAGTCGAGGCGTCCCTGTTCCCTGCGGGATACAAGTTGCTGTGTACCTGTATTCTGAGATAGCAAGTGAGCTCGGTGGAAATTTACATGTGCTGGCGAAGTTTCATGCGCGGTTGTTTACGTCCATTCTAAAGCTGTGCAAAGCTAAAAAAAAAATGCGCCCAAGTTTCACTGAAAAAATCAAAACGAAAACAAAGATTCACATGGAAACCTACATCACCGCTTCTCCGGGAGCGACAAACATTTCTGTATAGATGCCGGAGACGTTTGCCTGGCGTTACGTTTACCATGCTCTAAACCAGAGGATGAGTTTTATATGAGCACGAAGCTTCAGGTCGAGGGCTCCCTTTAACAAACGTATCAATGCCAGAATCGCTTTACTACGCGTACGCTGCGTCGAATTCGATGAGGTTTGTTGCCTATTAAGAACGAAGATTGGGCAGGTGCCGGAAAAGATTTCTGAGTGAAATTTCAGAGGCGCATTGAATAATGAAGTATGGTGACACGTTTGCTGTGGCCTGCCCTCGAATGTTGGATGAAATGAGGAAGTGGCCTTTTCGGAAGACAGCTAGCGATACATGTCTGGTTGTGAAGTTGCAGCATCTGGTGTACGTTATATATATATATATATATATATATATATATATATAAGCATCTGTTTACGCGTAACACTTTGAGTCGGTGGCACATGTCCTGCGCTCTTTTGCCGCTGTCAGTGCCTGACAAGCTTTGGTTTGAAAGATAAAATTTCTCGCGAAAGGAACAAAAATACAAATAAGAAAGTAACCTTCAAATCTAGCTTCTACGAAGTACATTTATCGAAGCGGGTTAATTTTTTTGTGTGCGAAAATTGTTGAATTTTTCGAAATTCCGAAAAAGAAAATCATATACAGTGGTAATAACTCGCATAACATTGTCAATTCTGTCCTTAGAAGGGTTTGTTTTGTGTCACGTTTGTCGTGCAAAACACGCATTATGCCCCCCCCCCCCCCCCCCCTCTTTCTTTTTTACCCTTTCGAAAACAATTCGTTCATGGAGCTCGGGTAATTGCGCTAAGCAACTTGTCTGCGAGGAATGCCATATGAGAAATTCTGTAGACGAATTCCTTTTACGCGTGACACAGTGATTGTATGTTGTATTGGGGTGCTTACTGCTGTTGTCTCTCAAATCTAAGACAGCGTTATTTGTAAATAAAAAAACAATAAATTATAAGAAATGCATTACACTTTGATAAATTCGTGAGGTAAGACGTCACCTTGATTTGAAAGCAAGCAATAGGCTAACCCTACGGCTTGCTTTTTGACAGACACATAGCTCCGAAGTGTGGGTTGAAGCTGGAAACGACAACATTATTTCCCTCAAACGGCTCGTGCTCACCGTGCCAGACTATTGGCAGTTTGTCATTGCTAGCCTAATACACATTAGAAATGGTTAGGTAAACCAGAGCTTGACCATTCACAGTGAAGCTGTTTTTTTTTCAATAGATGCGCTAGAAAACGCAAGCGAAATATAGACGCGTAAACACGGCTTCCTTTCATATTGTCGGTTGGCCCAATGCTTCCCCCTCGGCTGTACGCTAACAATTTGTTCTTCGTTTATTTCTCTCGTGGTTCACACGAGCATTTATGGGCCAGTTAGGACCGGCGCACGTACGCAAAATCTAACCAAGGTGCTAAGCTAATTAAAGCTAACTAGATTCCCTAAGCCTTCGAGCTTTTCGTATTTCCACACGTACGTAATGAGCGCGGAATGATACCGTGTTCGCTCAGCCTGACGCTGAATGCACAAAAAAGCGAGAATAGCTTGAACGCTATTATGACTAGCTTGATCTATGCTTTATTTTATTGTTATTCAAATAGCACGACACGAACCATTCCCCACCGTTGTGATTCACTCCACTAGCTATAGAATTACAGAGATACGCGAGACATTAATGTCTTTGTTAAAGCTCTTTTTATTCAAAACAAAAAGCGTACGCATAGATTACCCTTTTATAACGCGCTCACGCACACGCACGCAATGAGAGATGGAAATAAAAAGCACAGAGAAATAAAAAGTATTCCACGCGCTGCTTATCTGCATAACACTGAAACCACGAATGACAATAACCCAGGCTTCAGCACTGGTTGTATGCATATTAAACGACACAGATACAGATGAAACGTTGTGCCTTTTGTGACGTGCGCAGTACTAATAAATAAACGCATTGTTTACTTTTCCGAGCACGTTCTATCGGAGTTACAATGTTCTCAACGTTGCATTCCGAATTTCCGTTATCGTCGCGTTGCCGCCGGCGCATGTACTTAGAGCAGTTTGCAGGCTGGATGTTTGAAAAACGCTGCCAGAATCAGAAAGGATTGGATGAGTAACTCCTACGACAGCAAATGAGTCGAAGGCCGAAATAACTATTAGAAGTAGTGTCTCTTTCTGTACTACATGGGGGGGGGGCATTTCTTCTAAAAACCGAGTTCCACAATTATCCTTAAATGCAGATGTAAACAATCAAAAAGAAAAAAAGAAAAACCAGAAGAAGGAAACACCGGCAATGCGAAGTTGCTGCAGAAGCAGAAGTTGGCCGAAAATTACTTGTGTAAAATTCAGTGTATTGTCTCATTTCACCGAAAACCTATACGTTTAAGTTGCCAAATATGTTACAAAGTTCCAAAACACGAAACTGGCTTCTAATACTATGTTTGGACTTGTAATGAGACATCACGGCCTCCCATATTGGCCCAGTTGTTCTCTTTTTCTCATACTTGTCTTTTCTGTGTTCTGTTTAGGCAGGGTCAACGTATGTTTAAAGATTATCAGTCGCTGATGTAAAGCGTTCCAGCACGCAGTGTTTCTCTGGGTGACGACGTGGCCATTCACTCTTACTTTGCAGTTCAACAGCGTTGACTGCCGAGGCCGAGGCATCCGCACCGCATTTTTTCAACCACTGCCTCTCTTTTCAAAAAAAGAAGAAAATAAACGTCTAGAGACGTAAAACTTTACTAGGAGATATTGCGCCCTTGGTCCTCGCCACCTGTGACACCAAAACTTGCCGAACGCGAATGTTCGAATGTTCGTATTCTGCGATTGGTGCGCAAACTTGTCGTGCTGACGAAACCGTTGTGCACTGCTGTAATAGGATGCAGAGAAGATGAAGGACCATACAGTAAAACGAAATATGAGCCACGAATATAGCTGTTTATAAACAAACATACGCGAGTGCAATCCATTATACTGGAATGTATACTCAATCTGGTAGGACTAGTTACAGTACGATAGTAATAACTCTGTAACACTAGTTAGACTGCACAAAACAGTCTCTATAGATAAAAAGAAACATACAATGTACGTGATATGCTAGCGCCTTAACTATGGACGAATACGTGCTTGCAGGCACGCAGTAAACCAGTGGGTCGCGATGAAGGGGCGTAAATGCAAGATCAGACACGGTCGTTTGCACGGCATCACCAGATACACTCTAAAAACAGTTGCACCCTTTGGGGTGTATATTTGTCCCACAACAATAATCGTCATCTGTCTTGCCCGCGTTTCCTTTCTTTAACGCTGCGAGCCCGGTACTTCCCAGTCACGAACGGCACGTGCGTTATCAGTGTGACGCAGCATTCTCGACAGGAAAGTAGCGAGCGCCGAGTTTTCAAGAAAGGAAACGCAAGCAAGGCAGATGATGATTATTGTTGTGGGACAAATATACACCCCAAAGGGTGTAAACTGTTTTTAGAGTGTATGCCGGAATAGTTGCGAAGGATCACCAGGTAAACGTGTTCCACGAAATGTTTCGCGCGCATTCGCGCAAAAAAGCACCCTCATATGATTAACAACGTACGCTCCGTACCTGCAATCGATTCCGCGCTACCTTCACCCCGTCGCTCAAGAACACTCCCAACAACTCTGCAGGCGAAAACTACCGGGAAGTCGCGCAGTCGACTTCAGTCTACGTCCCATTAGGGACCTCGTCGCTTGAGCCTTTCCCGTACAGCTTCGATAGTCACGTCTTACTGCTGTAGCAAATGCCTCGACGTGCGTTGGCAAAAAATGAATGCGAAGTGCGTGCTGTTCGGGTTCGAGTAATGAGATATAGTCTCGTTGGTTATCGTATGCTCCATGTCAGGAAATAGCAACGAAGTAAAGATAATCAGCTGACGTCAGGTATTGTTCCGGCTCTGAACTCGACGGCCGAAAACTCTGGCATCGGAATCGGAATATTAATTGACTGCTCGCTTTGCGATGCTGGCAATGTCGTCTACGTTCATTGCAGTGTTTTTAAGAACTAGCCGTGGCCTGCGAAAGACGTCCAATCACACAGCCAGTGCCTGAGTCTGTGTGATCTGCTCCCTCCCCTCCCTCCTCTCCCCTAAAAAAAAGGAAGCACACGGCAGCACGAAAGAAAATTCCGATCGCGAAGTTCCTTTGTTTTTCTCATAAAGTAACTTTCTTATAACTCCTTTTTTACAGATGTCACATGCGAATAAGCACTTAGTCTACAAACGGCAACTCGTTCCTAATGGGAATGGAGGACATTACCAATTTTCAGACATGTGGCACGGAATAAACTAAAACGCACATATTGTTCGACTCCCTATCGCACGAAAATCGGAGGATCGCCCTTCAGCCGCTTTTGGGAAATTAAAGTACACGTCTTACGCAAGCGAACATCCGGGATTCGTGCGCGGGCGATGCATGGCATCCACTAAAGGGCCGCTGCGTTTCTAGAGAGGCGCCATGTTGTATCACTTCTTGTGACTGAACAATGAAGGTTTGTGCGTACCTGCGCCCGAATGACTGAAAACGCCTCACCTCCCTTTCTACTCGCTCTTTAGTCCGTTCTATCACATTGACCGATGCAGGGTAGTCAACCGTTGTCCGGGCTGTTCACTTTCCTGCCTTTATCTATTCGCTTCTCCCTTTTTCTCGAAACCTTAGTAGATGAACAAGGCCACCAGATCGCTAACGCGCTTCTCAAGGGCAACTGACCTCTACGAGTACTTGCGACTATATACGTCAGTGAACATTCTTCTGCTCACGTTCACACACTGACACTAATCCTACCTCCTCAAATTTGTTTTCCTCACTTTTATTTCCCACGTGTTGGGTAGCCAACGTGGCGCAGCCATCGTTAACCTTCCTGCATTTGTTTCTTCGACCTTTTGTGATTAAGCATTTAGGTCCTAGACCGGCGAGTGATGCGTATATTTTTATTGACTGTATAAAATGCGACGAAAGAAGCGGGCATAAGGATTATAAGGATTATAAGGACATAATAAAATAAGGACAATAAGGATTAGGCTTACGAAAGACCTAAGCTGAAGGCGCGTGCCGGGCCTCTCCTTCCTCCCCAGTGCATTATGCAAATTGTGCGTAATCCACAGACACCTGCAACGATCGGAGAAAGCTGCATAAATATTTTCACAAGAAAAAATGCTTCAGAGCTTGACAGGTGCACCTAAAGCTTGAGCGAGCACCTGGCCGCAGAAGGGACGCATGTCAGGTTATAAGTGACAGTCGAGAACGGATGGGGTCGTCTATTTGGGTGACCGATAATGGCAGGTGTCAAGTAAAGCTGCATACAGCGTGACTCATAGGTGAGGGCGTAAGAGTTGGTTGGCTCACGCTATACAGACCGAGCAGTGGCTGAAGGTCTCACGGGAAAGCACGACGCGACGGTGTCCATCGCTGTCAGGTCGTGAATAACTTTTCGTGTGACTTGAGTCACTGGGAGCCTAAAGGGAGTAAGGGTGATGAGTTACCGCATAGAGCGAAGGCATCTCACGAAATGTGTCAGTAAGTGGGATGATACCTACGAGCTCTAATACACATAATAAAGTGACAACTTCTTCTGAGCGAAAGAGGTTAGAAGGCAACCTTGGCTGAAGCTGAACCCATCTGTAGTCGTCAGTGCCCCTTTTATATGATCTGAATTATGGGTGTCACCTTTGTGGCATGGCCTATTTCTCGCATTCAGGAAAACAGAGAGGACTGATCAATATATACAATCGTTAGTCGGAATGCTCGGCCGGCAGTATCAGTATAACGTAATGACGTGTAGGTATCAATTCATAATCATCTTGCTGTCTTGGAGTTAGCTACACCTCATGCCACTGCTGTTTTGAAAGTTAGAACAAATGTCAGGCATGTATGAGCTATAAGTGTAGTATTGTGGACTACGAAGCGCGCAGTTGCCAGAGGAAATATTAAAGCAAACGAAAACTATACAGATACAACACACATGCACGACTTCGTATGACGCGAAGATTCGCTCGACTTGTTCGTATTATTTCTACGCAACGAACGGCGATGCGTAAAATTCCATTTTATTCTGTGCACCCACACCACGGACAATCGTTATGTTAAGCCACCACAAAGGACACAACGTTATCTCCATACAGTTTACAACTTTGTGCAATGCGCCACTCACAAGCTAGGTCGACATGCGAACCCGTATCAGGACGATGCGTTGTGAAACGTATAGGCGGCGATGCCCCGAGGGCGAAGACAATATATCACGTCTGCTCATGCAGAAACTGCTGATTATTCCTTTCATTTAGGAAAGAATAATGCATGAGATCAATGTTCTTGAAATTGTCGACTCGAAGCTATTTCACTAGGTAATTCAATTATTAATTCGTTCGTTCACTGAATTGAATTGAGTTATGGGGTTTTACGTGACAAAACCAGGATTCGATTATGAGGGACGGGGTAGTGGGGAACTGCGGATTAATTTTTACCACCAGGGATCTTTAACCTGCCCCCACTGGACAGGGGCGTTCTTCCATTTCGCCCCCAACGAAATTCGGCAGCCGCGGCCGGGCTTGATTCCTCGACCTCGTGCATAGCAGCGCAACACCATAGCCGCAACGCCATGGCAACACGTTCGTTCGTTCGTTCGTTCGTTCGTTCGTTCGTTCGTTCGTTCGTTCGTTCGTTCGTTCGTTCGTTCGTTCGTTCGTTCGTTCGTTCGTTCGTTCGTTCGTTCGTTCGTTCGTTCGTTCGTTCGTTCGTTCGTTCGTTCGTTCGTTCGTTCGTTCGTTCGTTCGTTCGTTCGTTCGTTCGTTCGTTCGTTCGTTCGTTCGTTCGTTCGTTCGTTCGTTCGTTCGTTCGTTCGTTCGTTCGTTCGTTCGTTCGTTCGTTCGTTCGTTCGTTCGTTCGTTCGTTCGTTCGTTCGTTCGTTCGTTCGTTCGTTCGTTCGTTCGTTCGTTCGTTCGTTCGTTCGTTCGTTCGTTCGTTCGTTCGTTCGTTCGTTCGTTCGTTCGTTCGTTCGTTCGTTCGTTCGTTCGTTCGTTCGTTCGTTCGTTCGTTCGTTCGTTCGTTCGTTCGTTCGTTCGTTCGTTCGTTCGTTCGTTCGTTCGTTCGTTCGTTCGTTCGTTCGTTCGTTCGTTCGTTCGTTCGTTCGTTCGTTCGTTCGTTCGTTCGTTCGTTCGTTCGTTCGTTCGTTCGTTCGTTCGTTCGTTCGTTCGTTCGTTCGTTCGTTCGTTCGTTCGTTCGTTCGTTCGTTCGTTCGTTCGTTCGTTCGTTCGTTCGTTCGTTCGTTCGTTCGTTCGTCCGTCCGTCCGTCCGTCCGTCCGTCCGTCCGTCCGTCCGTCCGTCCGTCCGTCCGTCCGTCCGTCCGTCCGTCCGTCCGTCCGTCCGTCCGTCCGTTCGTTCGTTCGTTCGTTCGTTCGTTCGTTCGTCCGTTCGTCCGTTCGTCCGTCCGTCCGTCCGTCCGTCCGTCCGTCCGTCCGTCCGTCCGTTCGTCCGTTCGTCCGTTCGTCCGTTCGTTCGTTCGTTCGTTCGTTCGTTCGTTCGTTCGTTCGTTCGTTCGTTCGTCCGTCCGTCCGTCCGTCCGTCCGTCCGTCCGTCCGTCCGTCCGTCCGTCCGTCCGTCCGTCCGTCCGTCCGTCCGTCCGTCCGTCCGTCCGTCCGTCCGTCCGTCCGTCCGTCCGTCCGTCCGTCCGTCCGTCCGTCCGTCCGTTCGTTCGTTCGTTCGTTCGTTCGTCCGTCCGTCCGTCCGTCCGTCCGTCCGTCCGTCCGTCCGTCCGTCCGTCCGTCCGTCCGTTTGTTTGTTTGTTTGTTTGTTTGTTTGTTTGTTTGTTTGTTTGTTTGTTTGTTTGTTTGTTTGTTTGTTTGTTTGTTTGTTTTCGTTCGCTGGTTCTTTCATTCGTTTCTTCGTTCTATCATACAAAATAAATGCAGGAACCAGGAACAAAACGTTATGCTACGAGAGCGTAACAGGCTGCACGTAGTTGCTTCTAATATACTTGCACACCGTGTATAAAGAAGTTTGCATTTTACGCAAAAAGCAGTAAACGTGATTTGCGTCAAAAAATAAATACCAATGTAAGAGTGTGATTAACAATGATAACTACACTAGGCTCCAAATATTTCAGAAAACGGAATGAACAGTGCAGCGCACAGTAGCACAAATTAAAACACAAAGCTAGAAAATTCGCGAGATCCAATTTGAGATTTCTTTTCGGAGTACTAGAAGTATCTGTGCCTCAAAATAAGTCGTTCATTAGCATGTTTACCCGATATTCAATGTTGTTTCAGCCATAGTTAGTAGTACCCAAAGGCAGTGACCATGTGATTTTGTAAACTCTTCAAGCTTCCAGGCGCTCTCTATAGGTAGCTAAGTGACAAAACACTCGGTTTTTAATGTGTACGCTAGTTTTGTATTGAACTAGCACCATGTAGCTACATACCAGACAAAATGGCAAAATTTGATACGTGTTGCGTTCTTCCTTACATTAAAAGGGGTAATACATTGCATTCTGAAATAACCGTAATGAGTTTTGAGAACTTTGTACGAGCACGGCCTAGAACGGGAAATATCCTTCATAATCCGCAATGACAGGTACTGGAGCTGCTTCATGGACGGGATAGAGACGGTTACGCGAGGAAGCTTAAGCGAGGTAACCTCGGTCGAATAGCCTGCTCTGATGAAAATAAAGGAGCAGCGTGAAGAACAAAAATGATGGACGCGAAATTCACAGCGCACGCTTGCTTCACACACAAAACATAAGTGTTCATCGTTCAACGGACCACAAGCGTTCACGAAGGAGGCTGTGAATCTGATGACATGTAAAACACTTCGGCAGTCTTAGACATCTCAGGCGCACGACGCTCTATATTGTCTTGGACTTTTATTTTCTTTATTTGTCCAAAAGAACAAAAGGTTTCCCATTTCGCAGTTCATTTACCGCGTCGGCAGCCGACGTGATCCCAGCAAATAAATAAATATATGTGCAGCACTAATCTAACACTTCGATTCCGAAACTCCTTTTATAGCTTCGTTAGTGATCCTAGCATCGCTCCACTCGCGTCATCAGCCGTACGTGAAAAGTTGATGACAGGAAGGGAATAGAACGAGTGGTATGAATTCTTACGCTATACCACTCGTACTTTTGAAACGAGCCTCATCCATGAGACAATGTTCCCCTTAACTCTTAAGCAATGCCAAGTAACCCTCAGGGCTGCAAGAAAACCGTGCCCAAAGCCGTAATTTTTTTTCGCCAGAAGGGCATTACAAGTAACTAAGAATCAGTGAGCGCTCGACGGGCGATGCTCTGGCAAGCGATGTCACTGGGAGAGTAGTCGTGATGGTGGAATGAGGCCATAGATCGAACCGCATTGGGTCACGCCACGGCTTTAACCCGTACGCTACAGCATTATGCACGATGCTCGAGTAAATGGGCACTTGCGGTGGCGCAACGGCGTACATGCCAAGTATAGCTTGGAGGAAAACTTGAAGGATCATTCGCACGGCTATTGCGAGGGATCGTAGCGAGAAAAGCTTACGCGCTCCATCTATCGGTGTGCACGTTCAGAAGTGTTCATTGGCGCCGGTGCCCGATGAGAGCAACTTTATTTGGTCGAGTTGCGCAGGACTTGGCGCATTCATTCCGTTAATGTGGAATAATTGGTGGCCAACAAATGAGTGAAGTGGCGCAAAGTAAAAGTGAAGTGAATTGAAGTGAAATAGGTGAAGTCCCTACATAATGAAGTCTTGCTTTTTTTTTATTTTAGGAAGAAATGTTGTTAAGGATGTATGCTGAGGCATTTGAAACATGTTGGAAGAAAATGGAAATAAAATACATCATGCTCGGGTACTTTCTCAAGACTTTCTTTAAAGCAATAAACTAGCGCGGCTACAGCAAGAACTTTCTTTTCATTTTTCTATTGCCTGCGAAAAGCGACTTTAGTTGCCTGTTTACCCAAGCCACCTGAGGTTACAACGATACGCAATGATCTAGGCATCTAGTTCATTAAACTCGTAAACTAGAAAGAAAGAACAATTGCGGAAAATAAAAGGGGATGTACAACTTGCGTATGGCTAAACTAGAACATCAACATGTATAGTTTCCGTTCCTTAGTTAATTCTTTTTTGTAAAGTAATGCTCCACGTGGGCGATAATGTTGTGCTGCGAATTTCATGAGTCCGAAACAAAAATAAGTAAATACCGTAACATATTAAGCAGTAAAGCTGCCGGATTGCTGTAGAAATTAAAACTTCAGAGTTCACACAAAGTGCAATATTATAAGAAAAATATGATGATGCCTAGTTTTATATTCGGATATACGGGAACGCCTGCGGCATGTATTCGATTTTAAATACGGTGCTGAGCTCAGGTGGTCACTGGTTCGTAATTGTGTGTTCAAAAAAAAATATATGCTCACAAAATCTCTACAGCCCTTAGTAAGAACTCATATGGGGTCTCGTGTTTAGTTGAAGACAATCAGTTCATTCTGTATAAAGACTACTTTTGGATCGAACCGATGCTGGCGGCCCCTATAGGTAAGGGCGTTGGGGCAGCTTTGGAGACAAACCAGTACGTAGGCCAGCGTTATTGAATGTACAAAGACGTTTGCTAGAGTTAGGTATTGGAAAATAAAAGACTGTAGTTTTTTCTTAAGCGGAAAGGTAGCGCCTGCCATAAAAGATTGTTTGATGATTTTAATTCCCCCCAAAATTCTCCCAGCGAAAGAAGGTATGATAATTTGTGCTCGCGTACACGCTCAGCGGTGCCGATTCCTTAGTCATAGAGTTTGGATATCTTGGTAATATCGCGTTCACTTCTCTACTATATCAAGGCTGTGAAAGAAAAGAAAATTCACCGATGATTACGACACTCCCTAAGGCCAAATTTGAGCGCAGCTGTATACGTGTTTTCATTTCGCGACATATTGGCTGGCGCGGACAATCTGTCTCGTGCAGCGCGTTGCAAACGGAGCCAAGTGTGGCACGGCTGCCTCATTAATCGCGATGCGTGGGCTCGATTCTCCCGCCGCAGACAGACCTCCGCTCAAGCAGCGCTTTGTTTCCATGCAGACGGCACGCGCTACTCTGGCGCCATCTTGTAGCCATCATTGCTGCAAAGACAGTCCTGCGTGGCACTACACTCGTCTGCTTGCGCTATCGCCGTAGCATCCTCCTCCACTGCCAGCCTCATGGTTCCGTTGCTCCCTCCTCCTCCACTTTCCTTCTCGCGCTCTCTTCGTTATCGCCGTCTTTCATCGTCCGCTGCGCTCCACGTACGCTCTTTGATCCTTCGCTGTGTTCGCTCGCTCGGTTACGCCGAGGGACAACGCCTACACCCCCGCTCGCCGCAGGAACGGGAGCCTGACAGCTGCGCTCTACTCCAAAAATGTAACTCTCACATTCACAAAAAAGAAACAATGCCTATGAAATCGTCACTAAAACGTTTTGTAGGAGTTGGCTTCAGTCAAAAGGACAGTGCTGAAAAGGCCTTTGGAGTTTATCAGCGCAGGCAATATTGGACAGAAACACGAGAGCTACGGCATTGGCGTCATGCAGCGCTACAGGCAGATTGGAGGCTCTTTGCATGCTTCCCAAAATGAGCGAAACGTTATCAACCCCTCGAATGTTGCACGCAAACGGGATGCACGCGTACTGCCTCTGAAATCTTCAGCTGCTTATTTGGCTGTTTTTCCTTGTTAAAGAGTACCTGGCTTTTCAATACTTTGCTTCCTAGGAACGCCTATGCAGTGCGGAGTGCCTACTGCAGGACTTTTAAGTTGGGTAAAATTAATTCACAAAAGGAGACCCTTACCTTACTCCGCTTGTACGTGAAGAGTGCTTATTACGGAGGTTGATGGCACTAATTTAACTACAGACGATATCTAGTCGCTTCTATGAGGGGACGAGGTGCCCTCAGATAGTGTTTTTTGCAGAAAACATAACTTCAACAAGCATTTCTATATATTGCATCGTTATATGCAGGCTTCTATTGTTCCACAAGGCAACACTGGCCAAAGCAAAGTGCAGAAGTTGAGAATCGCAAAAATTGCAAAGGGTGTGACACAGATTTTGATAATGTCTTCTTTATTTGAAGGATTGCGTACGCAACTGCTTACAGTTCTTTGGAGACCAGGTTGGGCTGCTCTGCAATATTTACTTTGAGGAGCCCCAATTTTACTTACACATTCCTTATTTACAAATAGTGCGGTCCTATAGATGATGTTAGCGGCGTGTTCCACATGTAAGTACACTAGAATGAAATATAGGGAGCTACACAAAATATAGAACAAGTCAGTGCCAAAACATACAATCAAAAATGACGAAATTTGATTTTCAGCACGTTCAAAATATGATGGAATCAATTAAAAGTACAGTACCTCGGACGGGACAACATTGACCCCTTTAGCATATTATATTAATATGAGTTTGTTCTCCCGAAGTGTAAAGTAGGTTTTGGCAATGAGGCAACAAGACAGTGCAATTATTGCTCATACATTGCGGCCGCACTGGCAGCTTCGGTAAGGCGTTCGCACAACATCTGAAAGCAGTTCCCTGGTGGGTAAATAAACCGTCTGATTTCGCCAACGCACACATGAGCGCACGTGAAGTGAAGTAGACAGGCGACTTCAGTATCACAAGGAACAAGGTGATGGCGGTTCTGATTATTATTGCAATATCCTTTTATTTCACCGCCGCTTCGAACTCCTTCTTCTTCAATTAGAAGCTGCTTTTTTTCCAGATTAAACGTGCCTGAAAACGTCACAAGAATATTAAACCTATCGCGGATGGTCTGCTTATTAAAGCCTAAAAGAAACCGTTATGTCAAGTAAGAAGAAGAGTCAAATTTGGCTCAGCTCCTTTGCGAATTGTGGTTTGGAAGCTGTGTTTCAGGAAAACCTGCTATTTCCCCAAAATTTCGATGCACCTTAGGCATCAGATGCTTTCCACATTAAAATAATTTATAAAGATACTCCAGCAAGTCTCTGTTCACACACGGAAAGTGTTTTTTTTTTTTTATATATATCGCGACATACGATAGTCGAAGTGGCTTGTTTCGAGTGGTGTAGGAAAAGGCGACAGGCCCCCGTGAGAGTGCGGGTGGCCGCAAGGTAGCATGGGAAGTCAGAGCAGCTGCCGCCTCGGGCGCGGGAGCCTCGCCTGTTCGCCTCGCGTACAACGTGTGACCGTGGGCGGTCGAGCTTTTCCCACAATGCCTTGCGCGGCGGGGCTGGCTCTCCGACTTCCCATACTGCCTTGCGACATCAGCTGACTATGCCCGCGCTTTCCTGGAAATGTGCATCGAACATGCACCTGTGAAGAAGTACGAGGGTCCACGTAGATCGTAAGAACAATGACTGTGCGGTATGAAACAAGTCCAAGTATTTGTTTGGTCTAACTTCTGTTTGGGCAAACCACATACACTGCAAAAAGAAAAAAAAGAAAGAACAATCAAAGAAACACTGAGATGAAGTTGCGCTTCACCCGAACAATCCTCCAACCCATACCCTTTCCCTTGTAACCTCCGAAAGTGACCAGCCGGCCCCTTTCTTGAAATAAAGGTTTATTCATTCATTATTACCGCGAAGGAAGCCATTATTTAATAGCACAGTTTGGCTTTCTTTTTCTTTTATGGAAACGGTGATCGTGGTCTCGTTTGCTTTTGATGTGGCGGGGTTAATCTTGCCCGGTGAAATATGAACGTCTCAACGTGTGCCACGAGACCTTGCATTTGCGTATTTAATTTTTGTTTCAGAATAAATCTTGCAGTTCCAAAGCTAGGAAAGAGTCATATCTTTCTTCCCTTAGTCGGTGTTGTCCTTGGACTTGTTTCGTATTATCCAACCCCTCGGCCTCTGCAGTAAAACGCCATAGCCGTTTAGTAGCTGCGGTTGACATGTCTCAACAAACCGCGCTCGGAATGTGCTTTAAAACTTAAGAATACACGGTGCGGGGTGCCTGATGATGGCTTCATGCAGAAAAAAACTCGTGACGTTAACAGCGAAAGAATGAAAGCACGCCAGCCGTTTCCCTCATTTCCGCACGCTGTAAACGTTTTGCAATAACGCTAAAGTGAAGGTTTAGTACACGTTCTTGACAACGTCATGCCGTGCGCTGCAAGTCTCCGACCGCGCAGTGGGCGGGACACTGCAATGTCGCGCGACCGCCCCTCAGCGTTTGCTGCAATGCGCTGACGTGCCGTCACGGCCAGCCCCGGCCTCATATTGCCGTTTTCGTCACCGACCGCCAAGCAACGACGCAATGCTTGCATGACGTGGCCTCAATTCGTATGTGAAAGTTCCGTTCTCGAAGTTTTCTCGCAAACTTTATATCAACTGCAGCGCTGCCACCGCATTCCGCGCGTGCTGTTCAGTGACGCATGGAGCGACATTATTATACAACTAAACAATTCATCCTGAAAACCAGTTCATTTAGAGATGCCGCGTTTCCTCCCAATATATATTTTTTATTGGCAGGCAGAGCACGTAGCTAAATCTTCAGAAGTTTGCCCCTAGTTAAGCTGAACTAACTCATACCGACTCCTATGAATTGCACAGAGCGTATAAGGCACAAACAACGGTGATCCACGCACACGCTTTGTGAGCCTACGTTTATTACTACGCTTGAGTTAACAATGTCTTGCAGGAGAACCCCGCCCCCCCTCCACGCACACTAACACACACGCGCACACGCCCGCAAAGTACTTTTCCCGTACGTATCCCCCCAAAGCTATATTTGACCATGCTGACTCTGTTGTCTACGGTAAACCGTTGCTGCTATTCATCATTTTGATTCAATCCCGGTTGCTTGGTTTTAGGGGAGTTGGGCGACGGACAATTATAACTGAATGCTTCGCATTCCCTTGCATACAAAAATCTGCCATAGGGAGCCTCATGACTGCCAACCTGAGGAATCGGAATTTTGGGGAGACTCACGTAGCGGGATCGGAAATCGGGACCGAAGAGGGGGGAGGGGGGAAGGGTGACTAAAAAAGAAATTGCTCCTTTCTTCCTGGGCCACAGCAACGTGAAAAATGGCTCTGACTGGCCGACAGTGCAGCTATTAGACGTCTTGGAGCTAGAACTGTGGCCGGAGACAGCGCGAGCATGCGTATACAACTGCAGAACGCGTATTATAAACGCCGTTACAGTCTCATTCATGTATACGGGACGCGCAAGGTGGACCGAAGAAGGGCTCGCCTCAACAACGTCAGAAGCAGCTTCGAATGATTTGAAGGGGAGTCAGTAGACTGATAAGTGGTGCAGTGTAAAGAAGACAGAAGGACAAGCGCTTTTTTATTGTAATTCCGTCTTGTGTCTTGATACACCACTTATCAGAACCAAAAAAGCCAGTAGCCCTATTTGCCACCCTTCTAAGTTAAATGTCGGCACATCACTATGTCGGCACACCACTATTACCTTCGACAGTGATCGCGAGATGAATACTGCCGTATTTTTTATTTTCATTTTTGAAAAATTAGGGTTGGGGCAAGGGCGGTTTTAAGGGAGATTTATGGCTGTGTCCTTCCAATTGGAAGGATTGGTCGTAATTCGGGAGTCCCCAGCACAAATCTGGAGATTTCGCAGGTCTATATAGGACTGTTCCGCATGGAACAACTTCGTTTAGGCTATGGGTTTAATTATTTACATTATTTGAGAGCAGTAAGCCGCTGTTGCTCGTCATCAGAGAACAAATGATTGCGAGCACAAGGCTCGTCAGAGCTTCCAATATTAAGCGAACAATAACTGCTTTTAACGACTCACTTTCTTGCACTTGCCTTCAGCGTTCCTTCAGTATAGGCACCTTCCTACGTGCCCCACAAAGAGCCGTTTTCTGCGCACGTTTTGCCATTGGAAATCGTACGTGCTGCTACTTTCCAGGGTATAAAAGCCAATGGGATTCATTGGTCGGGTTCTTGTTTTACTGAACATTTGTTTCCGTAAAAAGAAGTAACAAAAATTATGGAGATTCCACGCCCTGTGGGAATCGATGTAAGCGAAGCTTTCCGTACCGACTGCTTTGGTTGACGATAATTAGCGGTGATGCTGACGGCTAAAGCTTAATTTCTTCAACGTTTAGTCTAACACGAGAGTGCTGACTTGATGTTTACCGTTACCTTGCGTGCACCACTTCTGTTTGTCTGCGTAGTAGGCCGAACGCACAGGGAGATCTCGATGTGTTTGCTTGAGGCGTTGCTGTGCGCCATATTTCATAACCTCTGAGAAGGTTGAGCACTGTCATTGTCTCACATGGCACATCCCACCATGGCAGAAGTATTAAACATAAATTGGATTATGGGGCTGTAAATGCAAAACCACAATCTGATTATGAGGCAAGGCGTAGTGGCAGACTGCGGATCAATTTTGACACCGTGATGTTCTTTAACGTGTCTCAAAGTCTAAATGAACGTGTGTTTTTTATTTCGCCGCCATCGAAATGCGGCCGCCGCGATTGGGATCAAATCCACGACCTCTAGGTATGCCATAGCCGCAAAGCGACCGCGGCGGGCACAGAAGTGTTGATATGAAGGTCGATCGCTTCCATAGTGCCGCCTGGACCCTGCGGTGCGCTTTCTTTAATTAATGCGGCTCTGCTTGTGCACACCCTGCGTAGTTTGTCCGCTTAACATACTTGCATGGTGTTTATTTTTCAGAAATAACAGCAACGTATTGTACCGTACCTTAAACTTAGGCTTATCCAGTTTCCCCGCAACCGCTGTCTCTTTGCCTTTTCACGTCACCTCCTTCCCTCCGCCTCCCTTTCTTTTGTATAGGACCTGCCTCTTCTCCTCCTTCCTCTCTTCGTCCCCTCTGGACTCACCCGTTAGCAGAAAGGGAAGCGCTGCAGTTTCTGCAATGCTTCTGGAGGGGAGTCACGGGTAACTACAGCTGTCAAGAGGCTAATGTGGTGACGCCCACGGAGCTGCAGAGGGCATTGTGCACATTCGACGCGATGGCATCAAAAACGAGTTTCTTGCGTCGCCTTTTCTCTCTGACTGGCCCCTGCCATGCATGCACACGCTCTGAACCACACCCCGACGTGGTGTGCCAGACACCAGCCGCCACAGCAGCCAAATTAAGTAGCTGCAGCAGTGGGCAAGTCGAAAGAAGAAGCAAAGAAAGCTTCGCTTTAAAAAAATGAGCAGATCCCAGGAATTACCGGAACCTATGTTAAGGTGGCGTCAAAGCAAAAGCTAGCGCATACATGTGCTTTCCGCACCCCGCAATGTTCTTCACTAAAATGTATGCAACAGCTGCTGGTTATCGCGTATGGCCCAAAATGGCCGCTGCCGAAGGCGATGCAGTGTCGTATGATATTTGAAAGGGAGGAAGACGAAGTGCTTCTCTTGCGGAACACATCTCGCCCGTCTCTGTGTTTTTCTGGACTTCTTACTGCACCTGTGGGGTCTACCGCCCCCTCCATCGCGGTGATGGATGTACAACACCCCGAGGATCCTCCCGGTTCCCGTTCACCCGCGGACATCGGTTCGAGGAAGCGAGGAAATGCGTCGAGTGGTAGCGAGGACACAGAGCTGTACTGCGCATCAGGTGACGAGTCCTCGGAAGACGGCTTTCGACTTGTCCAGTACCGCAAGGCCAAACGAAGAATTATCAACTCATCTTCGGCGTCCAGCTCGAACACTGTGAAAACAGCTCCTCAGCGATGGCCTCACTCCATCCTGTTTGTGCCACAGAACGCTACCGACAACCTGCGCGTCCTCAACAGGCAAGCCCTCTCCGTGTATCTAGAAAACACCGTGCCAAATGAGATCAAGGATGTTAGGATAAATACTAGGCGAAACATCCTGGCAATCGATGTGATGAACCCGAGTGCACTGACCATACTACAACATGTAACGCAGCTGGGAAACATCAAGGTCCGATCCATCGTGCCAACGAATGGTGCCACAATAACAGGAGTCATCTATGACATTGACAATGAAATATCTAATGCAGACCTCCCAATTCTCATAAAACCGGCAAGCGAACACAACGTGATTGTGCATGTTGGTCGGCTCGGCAACACACGTTGTGTGAGGATAACCTTCAAAGGCGACTGCCTTCCACCCTACGTGAAGGTCGGCCACTTTCGCCACCAGGTTCGACCATTTATTCCAAGACCAATGCAATGCTTCAATTGTCAGAAGATTGGACATGTGAAGGGTGTTTGCCGAAATTCGGCCGTGTGCCCTCGATGTGCCGAACCCCACTCAGAAGACAACTGCAGCGCAACCACGTTGAAATGTCCTAACTGTCAAGGTGATCACTGCGCCTCTTCCAAAGACTGTCCCCAGATCAAGAAAGAGATCACCATTCTTAAACAAATGGTGAGGGACAACTCTACCCACAAAGAGGCTGCTGTGAAAGTACGGCGAAGACGACGTCACCGACGAAGGTCTTCCCGGCGGAAAACATCAAGCTTTCAGGAAAAGTCACCTCGTCAAGCATCATCATCAGCAGATGTTTCCAGCACTCCGAACACCGATGTTGGAAGGGAGAAAACTGCCAGATCTCTCTCCACAAAGGAATGGCCGCCACTTCCGCGTACACGACCGCCAGAAGAGGCGCAGAAGAATCCGCCCCCAGTACAGCAAGGTGCTGTATCCGAGGAGTCGCGGAAAACAGATGAGCAAGTGATAGCACTTATCAGGCCTTTAATGAATGCCATTCGCGTGCTGCTAAGCAACATGAACACACCGTCTGCCAGAAGTGCGCTTCAAGTACTGGACGCTCTGAGTCCGGTGCTTGCAACCCTTGAGTAGATCATGGCTCTACAGCCACGGTCTTTTAGGGAAGAGGTCCGACAAGCAGCTATTTTTCAGTGGAATGCCCGCGGACTCAGAGCGCGCCTTTCGGACTTTCGTCGCTTCGTGTACGCCAATATGTTTCCCATTATCGTCATTTGCGAGCCCAACTTATCGAACAAAATCAGGCTTTCTGGATATGAATCATTTATGTCGTCAGCTGTTTATGAAAACAGCAAGGTTTTGGTGTTTATTCGCCGTGACCTCACCTACACTCATCAGCCTGTACCACCTAATGACAGTAATCAATATATATGCCTAAACGTAAGGAAAAAGAATCTGGCCTTTACTTTTGTAGGCGCCTACCTATCTCCGTCAAGTCGATTTGATTACAAAAGACTACGAGACATCCTTTCCTCAACGTCCAATCCCTGGGTCATCATTGGCGATTTCAACGCCCATCATACACTCTGGGGAAGTCCGATCATCAACGCAAGAGGCAGAGCACTGGTTTCTTTCGCCTCCAGTAATGAACTTTGGCTGCTGAATGATGGAAGTCCTACGTTCTTACGTGGCTCCACGTACAGCAGCTGTCTTGACTTGGCTTTCGTCTCACGAAGCCTAGTCAGACGTGCAGGGTGGTTTGCGGACATAGAGACGCACGGAAGCGACCATATCCCCACGTACATCAAGATCAGAGGATTGACCACTTCCAAAATACGGGATACGATCCAAAGAGTGGACTGGCCTAAATTTCAGTCTATTATGGAAGAACACTGCGACGCCAATCCATCTTTCGACTTGGAAGAGGCAATCAAGAGCGTGGTGCAAGACACTATGCGTACTCTAACATGCTCCTCGAAACTTAATGATTTCGATGTGGAACTAGAACGACTTCGAGCAATCCGACGACGTGCTGAACGAAGATACCGACGTACGAAAACAATGGACGATCTACGGACCGCCAGGCGCACGCAAAAGAAGATACAGCGCCGGTTAGACAAGCTCGAATCGCAACGTTGGGCTGCCTTCTGTGAGTCGCTAGATCCACGTAAGCCTTTATCTCAACTATGGAGAACGGTGCGCGGACTGCGGACACTTCCCGTACAGCGATTCCCATTCAAGGCGCTTGCCCTCTCTCAAAAGAGATCGGAGATTGACGTGGCAGAGGATTTCTGCGCCAGATTATCTGGCCAACTCACAGCTACCAACATTCCATCGCCTTCGAGCAGCTGTCCGCCACCACGTGATCACCGGTTGGATCTACCATTCTCGATCCACGAACTTAAGGCAGCATTAGCTTTGTGTAGCCGCACATCAGCGCCAGGACCTGACGGAATTTCCTACCGAGCTCTGTGTCACCTGGGGGAGCGAGCGAGAGGAGTTCTTCTTGAGGTGTATAATGAATCTTGGAGAAATGGCACGCTACCAACAACCTAGAAGACAAGTCGCCTTGTTCCACTGCTGAAGCCTGGCAAGTCGCCGTTGGAGCTCTCATCATATCGCCCGATCGCTTTGGCGAGCTGTGTGGGCAAAGTAATGGAGAGGATGGTCCTAGGACGCCTGGAGTGGTACTTGGAGTACCACAACACCTACCCAGATGCCATGGCGGGCTTCCGACGCGGTCGATCATCGATCGATAACGTCGTCGACCTGGTGACATACATTCAACATGAGAAATGCCGTAAGCGTCTCTGCGCATCCTTATTCCTCGACGTTAAAGGGGCGTATGACAACGTTACGCATGAAGCCATCCTCTCTGCTCTCGCAGAGGTAGGAGTGGGTGGTCGGATGTTTCAATGGATACGGAGCTATCTATCCATGCGATCCTTCTTTGTAAGCACCGAGGAAGGCCATACTTCTCTACATTATAGCTACCGCGGCGTCCCCCAGGGCGGTGTACTTAGCCCCGTGTTATTTAATCTAACACTAATTGCTCTCCTTGAGCACGTGCCAACCACAGTCAGGCTATCAATGTACGCAGATGACATCTGCATATGGACATCTGCAGTAACACGCCTACAGTTGCGAGCGAGAATCCAGAGAGCCGCCACACAAACTGCTATCTACCTCCGTAATCGAGGCCTGGAAGTTTCCTCCGAGAAATGCGCACTAGTGCCATTTACGCGCAAACCCATGGCAAACTACAGTGTAACGATAAATGGCCAAATAATACGACGGGTCCGATCGTACAAGTTTCTAGGTGTCATAATCGACAGGGACTTGTCATGGAGCCCACACATATCATACGTGAAAAAACGGTTGACAGGCATCTGCCACCTGTTCAAGTTTTTCGCTGGCAAGACCTGGGGAATGTCGCCTAGTGCCATGTTACAACTGTACAGGGTGTTTTTTCTAGGATTTCTACGATACAGCTTGCCAGCAATAAACAACACAGGCAAAACGAATCTACGCACAATACAAAGTCTTCAGGGTCAAGTGCTCCGGATCTGTCTAGGCCTGCCTCAGAGTGCTTCAACAGTGGCTACGATAGCAATCGCTAGAGACCACCTTGTCAAGACCCACATTGAAATTGAAGTACTCAGGACCCATATAAGGCATCTAGCCAGGACTCCTCGTCACCATTTAGCCTCTCTACCAGCGGACAGGCCACAGACATCTTTCAGCCAAACGATAACTGCATATGATGAATCATTGCCAGCTTGTTTCACTCCGGCTGCGAGACCTTCGATCCCTCCATGGTGCCTCGCTCAGCCAAAAATCAACCTCGCAATACCTGGTATCTCGAAAAAAGCTGATCTGTCATCACCAGCCCTTAGACAGCTCACGCTACTATATTTGTACGAGAACTACCGTGACTCTACGCATATTTACACTGATGGATCAGTCCTTCCAAGCAGCTCCGCGGCGGCAGTCGTCATACCAGCGAAAGCTACAACAATTAAGTTTAAGACGACCCACGCGACAACATCGACGGCAGCAGAGCTCGCAGCGCTCTTTACTGCCCTTCTTCACATTGGTGATGAACCGCCACACAAATGGACAATATTCTGCGATTCGAAGGCGGCACTGCAGTCTCTACTGTCACCTTTACGACGCGGACCGCACGAACAGCTAATATTCCATATTACCGAGACGTTACACCATATAAGTGACGCAGGCCATGAAATAACCTTCCAGTGGCTTCCAAGTCACTGCGGGATTATCGGCAATGAACGGGCGGATCACGCTGCCCGCTCAGCCCATACTGAGGAGCGCCACGTCCCAATTCCTGTTTCTAGAACTGACGCGGCACGGAAGCTCCGCCTACTTGCTCGGCAGTGCACCGCATCGCAATGGAATGAGCCACATTTAAGAAATACGCGACTGTACTCACTTGATCCAACATTAAGTCTTCGAGCGCCATCACAGCTTCGCCGTAGAGACGCCACGCTGTTATATCGACTTTGGTTGGGCGTTGCCTTTACTAAAGCCTATGCCTTCCGCATAGGGATGACCGACACACCAACCTGTGACCACTGCGGCCATGAAGAATCAATTGGCCATATTTTGTGCGCCTGCCCGCAGTACAGTCCACAGAGGGCATGCCTTAGCCACGAACTTGACCGACTGGACGACCAACCGCTATCCGAAAAAAGAATTCTACAACATCGAAAGGACCTACCTGCACAGAAGAAGGCCGTGCAAGCGCTTTTGCGCTTCTTGCGATCTACCGGCCTGTGTGAACGACTTTAACTGGAACGCCTTTTGTGTGTGTGTCTCCATGTGTGCGCGTTCCCTTTTTTTTTTTTTTTTTTTTTATTATTATTATTTTTTTTTTAATTTTTTTTTTTTCGTTTTCCTCTCTATCAGCTTTCCAACCCCTATCCCCCATCCCCAGTGTAGGGTAGCAAACCGGAGACTCATATCTGGTTAACCTCCCTGCCTTTCCTCTTCATTCTCTCTCTTGAAAGGTCTAGCTGCCACTTGGGAAAGATAAGGGAGGGGGGTGGGCGGATAAGTGCGCGGCTGTCACTTTTCAAAGTAAATCGTGAAAAAAGCGCCAGGCGTCTCATTAAAGAGCCGTAAGGTTTTTATTCCTCCCAGTTAGAAATCTGTATGTGGCTTAATAAGCTGAGCATCAGGCTACTGCGCTGAGAGAGCTGGTGTCAGAGAGCGCCATTGGACGCGTCCTGCTTTAGTATTATCGAGGCTGCAATTGAGGCGGTACATCCCTTCGAAGAATACCCGGGGATCGATCTGGTAACGCTTCGCATAAGAAACGTTGTTATATAAGAAGTTACACATCAAATAAAAATTCGAAAGCTTCCTACAGGTGACTAAATACGTCGAATCAAAATACATCAACAGTATACACATAATTTGTTGCACCAAATTCTTGAAGCCAAATTCTTCGATAATGGTCGAAGTATACACGTGTGATAGCTACTGAGAAAACTCTCGCATATTGGGCATAATTAAAGAGTGTAAAAATTAAATGGAAACCGTGGCAATGTGTCGGTTCACCGTGGATATGGCAACTAGCTATACGAATGAGCCTTCAAAACAAAACAAAACAAAATAAATATGGAAGTATGAATACACAAGTAAGCATTACATGATGAATGCGATGAGATGCAAGAAATGCTGATAACTCGAAGGTTTGAGAGAGTGGCGAAAGAAGTAGAATCAAATGATGCAAGTGGTTGTTTACACGAACACTTCATGTCTTCGTCATTGCACCGTCATCATACATTCCTCGTCATGCATTCACTGTCATACTGTCGTCGTGATGCTGTCGTGCTTGCGCCATCTTCAACATCGTCATTCCAACTTCGCGATTCAGTTATTGTCGTACCGCCATCGTCGTGTCATAATCGTCATCTTGAACGTTAACCACCAAAATAACTTATTCTTGTCCAAGCTGGTGCTTAGGTTTAGTGTATATATTGTTCTTGGCGCAAACGACAGGCAATGAAGCAAGGGAGAAGGAAAGACAGAGAAACGCCATCTCTATGTTCCGTACTTCGCCACATGATCAACACCTACAATAAATGCTAATCGCATTAACGTCGGCAGTTGTCCTGAGCTAGTGTCTGCCGCGTTTATTTTTCAGAAGCACATTGTCAGCCTACAACCACGAAAATGTTGATTATTATACCATCTGTTGTGTCGGTCTAGAGGCTATTATGTTTGGCTGCTGAGGACGAGGTTGCGGGTTCGAAGCTCAGTCTGCGGCCACATCCGAAAGGAGGCAGAGTGACAAATCGATCATGCAGTCTGATTTGTGCGAGCATTCACGAACACTCACCACAGGAAAATTAACCAGGAGGCCACCGAACAACGGCGACTTTACAATTACAATAAGCGCATAAATTTGCTTTGGTGAGAAATTCAACGCGGAACTTCCTCTCTTCTGCATTTATTGCAGAAAGTTCCACGCCGGCACGTCAGGGTGTCTTCAAAGATTTTGGTGTATCTTTTTCGTGTATGGATCGCTTTGGTGGACGGAAATTTTTCAAAGCGTGTTCTGTTGATTCTATGGCGATTTATAACGCAATGCTGAACCTTCTTTAACTGCAAGAAGTTACCTAGACTCGAGTAGATGCTATGAAAACGCATGGCGTCATGATGAACTAGTGAGGAAACGTCACAGTGCAGTACCCACGTGTGCTCCTTTTGTTTGTCTTGTCTGACGTACTCAGCTTCCTCCCACGCTAATAGTGCCAGTTCAGCTTATGGGAAAGCGAAATTTGCTAATGCAGCTGAAATGAGCATTAATTTTTTAGTGCCTCTCTATCATGCGAAGAAGTGCACCCAGTAACATGTCCTCTTCAACGTCCTCAATACCGCCACGCTGGTTAACACGCTTTTTAAAGCAGTTGGGAATCGATAACTAATAAAGAAAGCATTATAAAAGGGATCGCTGAAGCTGCAATCGCAAGTTCTCAGGGGAAAGTCGACGCGTACTTAGCGTGTTTACAGTCGCCATCTAGAAACTTTTTTTTTTCCGGCCATAAAAAGTTATCTTTCCTCGGAGACAGCTTGGACACGCGGAATGGGCAGCCCCAAAATCAGCAAGAAGCATCGACCGTCTGGACCACGAACTATGCGTTTAGCCTGAAAGAAGCATCTCAACTCCATCCACGTTCCACTCTGCCGCTCGTAAAATGAGCCCCTTGTCGGAAAAATCCAATTAGTCGCTGCTTGCGAAGCACGAAGCTTGCTCTCCTTAAGCACACACTTAGGAACTACCCAAATACTGTTTAAGTTTCTAGCTCATAACGCATTCATCAGGTTCCGACTAAGGAGAGAGAGAGAGAGAGAGAGATAGCAAAGAGAAGAAAGGCAGGGAGGTCAACCAGACGAGCGTCCGGTTTGCTACCCTACACTGGGGGAAGGGAAAGGGGGAACAGAAAGAGGACAGCGGGATAGAGAGAACACTGTGCGCGCAGCAAAGCGCCATGAAATCAGTCAAGTCCAAGCAAGTGCTCAGCCGATACGCTAGGCAGCCGTCATTCTGCTGTCTGACTAGAATATGCATGCGCTGCCTGGGCCCCTTACACAAAGAAGGACGCTGAAAAACTTTAGAAAAAAAATTTAGACTTTCGGTTCCTTTCATATACAAGTTTTATGCCCGGCCTTCATTTCTTGTAATGTCATGAAATCCATCATTGTTGTCACTCTCGAGACGCGCAGAAATCTTGCCAAACTGAAACTCCAGTACCAGCTCATGATGGTTCACGATATTAGGCTTCATCTCGCATGTTATCTACGACAGCAGACTATACAACCACATGTCACTATACGGATAGTTTAACAGCTCTAATCGGACGAAATAATATTAAAAATGCTCATTTTACGGCCAGAACAACATCAGAGTGTAATAGTTTAGCCCGTGAAATATTCTTAACCAAAAGAATATTTCCAGATATAGAAAAGAAAATTTTTGATAGGAATGCCGATGTGGTACCCGCTATTTTTGTGTGCGTGTGTGTAAGTGAGACGGTATTTCTGTTTAGATTTATAGTGCATTGTTATCTTAAAATATTTCTTGAGCGTTATTCGGTATTACAGGGGAACACGGGGAAGGGGGGATGTAAATTCAAGACGATGAGCGAAACGAGAACAAGGTTAAAGCAGGAGCCGACGTTTCGACAAGTGGACTCGTCTTTCACAATGCGTTCAGAAATGCCTTGAAAAGGACGAATTCACGGGTAGAAACGTTGGATCCTGCTTTTACCTTGTTCTCGTTTCGCTCATCTTCTGTATTATTATTTCATGTTATCTAACTTTCTTTTTATTTTCGTGCGTAATTTTCTATGCAAGAAACTTCTTTCAGTTGTACTCACTCTTGTTTGGGCCACCCATAAGTGGCCTGCAGAAAAAAAAGAATGGAGGGAAAGGAGATGAGGCACCGGCGTGTAGAGCATGTTTCCAAACTACAACGCCTCATCGGGCCTGCAAAGGAACGCTTTCGGACTGGATGATGGAAGTGTCGTTTCCAGCGGTGGATGAGTGTGCTTACGTGGCACGTCGCTGTAGAGAAGTGCGTCAAAGAAATTGTTAATGGTTGTTTCGACCACCCTCTTGCAGTCTGTGCCAGCAGTAGAGCGCGATTGACTGTCGAAATTTCCCAACTTAGTTGTAACTAACAATTACCCACAGGAGCAACATTGCGTTATATATGCACGTGAATCTATCTTTGCATATGCACGCGATTGCCAGGCTTCTTAAGACGCAGCTCGAAGTTACATGCACCTTAGCATGTGAGGTTAACAAGATGGTCGAAAGAAGGCTGTCGCAGGAGTCCTGGTGAACAGCAGTCAAGACCTTGATATGAGCAACATTCCTTAACGTGCTGATTCCACCAAGCCCCAATCTTTTCGTAAACTTTGATGTTATAAGCACTTGACGCATATATAGGGTAAATGTAAACACTAAATAAGCAGCTAAACAGCATATAAATGCTTTTTTATGTATATGTAATATGTTCGTCAGTTGAAGAGAAAGTGAAGGTCGAATTTATTTTGTCTGAATTCAGCACCAAACCTGAGTGCTGATATGTCAATTTGACGCCACATGGTTGCAAACACAGTAACAAGACACGTCAGAAGAAAAACAAGGCAATACAAATAGGAATCAGCTATTTCCAACGTAACACTCCCGTTCATGAACAAATTCATCTCCAATAGATGCACGCGATGGCAATCTGATGCATTCCTCAACCGTCATCGGGGGAAAAAAGAAAAGAAAGAGAGCTGTGTATAAATGTATATATGTCCTAGCAAAAGTTGACAGATTGCGGCGCAATAAGGGTCCTTGAAACTTTCTAACCTCGATTCTAGGGTACTTTGTAATACAATTCCTTCCATATTTATCGAAAAAAAGAAAGATTGACTTGGACCGAACAGACGCAAACAAAATTCACGTGCGAGAGCTTCACGGTGGCGTCACCACCCGCTTTGCATACTTCCCGCTTTCTTGGCTTACCAAGCGTCTTGAAGCGTCAACAGTGCCTTCTTTGACCTAGACCAGCTCAAACTATGACGTCAGACAGATAGCTGCCATCCGTTCTCTTCCCCGACCATAGTGAAAGAGAGAGAATAAACTTTTAATTTCAGCAAGCTCAGTGTGCCCCCGAGGCGGCTACTCCAGGTAGCCGCCGGCCACGGCCATCTCCCATGCCCGTTCGATCAGGCTGCACTATTCCTTCGGGTCCAGGTCTGTGAGCTTTGCCTACCCCCACTGCTCCTCAGTTAGTGTTTGGATCTCTGCGGTGCCACGCCTCCGCACACGCCCCCATACCATATGAGAAAGGCCGTCTGGGACATGACAGTACTTGAAGATGTATGAGTGCTCAGATGGTGAAATTCCGTGCAATAAGATACCGTGGACGTAGGTACTGGTTTGAAATTTCCTAAATATTACTGCTTCTTCCCTAGTTAGGCTGGGGTGAGGTTGCGGGTTAAGTTTTTCTGTCTAGCCAGTAGTGTTTGAAAATGTCGGTGTATTTTTTCCGGACCTCATCCTTCCTCCTTCGCGCGCCAGAGTTCACGTTCACCCGAACCACAGAGTTTCATGCAATTACGAGAGCAAGCTCGCGTTAGTGTTTACGCGAGCTGCGAGAAGAGCAGTTCAGCCAGCGTGGGAATCAGGGTTTTAGTACGTGGATTTGCATAAATATTGTCCTTCCAGGTTTAAACGGCTTCGTGACTTTGCAAAATCATCTTTTTCTTCAGCAAGCTAGTGCATTATTAATATTCAAATAAACGTTATTTCCACCAGTAGGAGTTACAAGCTGAGTAGAAAGCAAAATTTAGCTCGTTTTTCTTCCACGTTTTATAGCCTAGGCAGGACGAGGGAATAAAATACATTAAACGTTCAAAACAATAATCACTATGTGCTGGCATATATTTTTACACCTGAACGGCGAGTCGTAGTGGCTCTATCTTGCATCATCTTTGTAGTAGAGCAACAGCTTAGATATCTTGCGCTACAGACGTTCTGATAACGAGGTAAACTGAGTCCAAGCCCCTGTCGGTCGATTTGGAAAGTGGGGGATGTTTTCGTGCGCATGGGGATGACGAGATAATTGAGAGAGCAAGGATGAGGAGGATGAAAAGGAAGGAAGGAAAGTTAGGGAGGTCAACCAGACGCACGTTCGGTTTGCTACCCTACACAGGGGAATGGGGTTAAGGGAAGAAAAGAAAGGAGAGGGTTGGAAGAAGGTACTGTCGGTTTGAGTACATGCGCAGAGCTATTGAGTTTCAGTATGAGGTGTAAGTGAATGAACTCAAACTCTTCGCAAAGAGGAATGGTATGCGAGATGAAAGACAGGAGTTTTGTAATGTAACAGGAACATGTATTATTATGACGATGTAACGGGTAGTTTAGATACAAGGCAGTGCGAAACACTTAAGAAATGTATCAGCAAGCCCTCCGACAGAACCATATCAGAAGTATCATCGGTATAGCGAGTGGTCAAAAACGCTATTTGTATACATTGGTCTGATGTTATTCAATCCTGAGGAATTATAACCCGTAAAACGACGCATTGCGGGAGCTTATTCGTGTACGTCAAGTAACTCCACCTCGTGCGCCACGAACATGCAGAAACTAAATAAATATGGATACAGATCCAACGCACAAGTTAAAATATCGAAGCTTCATGGAAGAGCTCATTTAAGTGTATTACAACTATGCTCGATGCGAACAATTCTGTCGCTTTAGTCGTGTGCAACACGTAATCTGGCTCAATGTGAACGTTCCTGCGCAGCGAAGGTCACAACTTCTTTTTTACGGAATTCTTTCATGTTTATGCACTATGCCACTGACAATAAATGCCGAAATCCAAGCTCAAATCAGGCGGATTCAGTGCTCGAAACGTCTAGGCAGCGATATCAAGATGATGGAGGCGACGCATGGTATGCTTCCGACCACTGCAACTGCAAGGAGACCATTCGTCACGTTCTCTGCCCCGCACCCATGCTTTCGCGTGCAACGTCAGCCTCTTCGGAGTTTCCCAAACCAACTGGATGGTCGACCGTTTACAAAGGGTCAAATGTTCTGGGTGCTTGGCCTCATACATCATCAACTCAGGTAGCTACGCGTGCTCTTGCGACTTTGCTAAAATCAGCCATCCTGAAAAAACGCCTAAGGACAACCTACACATACTACTTACTATGTGAGTGAACTATGTCGCGCATTCACCTTCTCCTTCTTTTATTTGAGAACGATGATTGGGCTTTTGCCCTCAGTAACCGTAATGTGTGCAGCGGAAGGGAAGGGCACACAAAGGCCCGCGTCGGCACACGTTGGGCGTGCGCCTACCGTAAACTTTATTTAATTGAAGATGCTCTCAGTGTGACTATGCACCCAGATAGGAGTGGCGCACAGAACTAACAACCTAATACACCGCTATGTTTATGCAGTAGCACTTTGGGGCCTCAATAACACAAATTAATGCAATATCGCTTCAATAAAGTAGCACTATGCAATGTCTGAGAGCGTAATGCATGCAGTGCAATACACCAAAGGCCACAGTACGTAGCATATCAATTGAAAAAGAAAAAGTTGAATTAGCACTTTAATGCGCTTAAAAAATCTAAATTCTGCACTACTCAAGTAATATTGCGCAACAACAACAAAAAATACGACACGGACGTAAGAGAAGAAGATACACCAAGCGCAAACTTTCAACTAAGCTTATTGTACCACTGAATCGGTTTTATACATGTGAAGCAGTCTAGACTGCACATTCGTCTAACATAGTTACGAGTCATGTAAACTTAGTTGAAAGTTTGCGCTCGGTGTGTCTTCTTCTCTTATGTCCATGTCGTTTTTTTTTGTGCGCAATATTATTTGAGTAATGGATTGCAAACTTGCCCGGAATGCTGCCCTCATTAAATGATGCCTTTATGTCACTTTTAGAGGCAGTGTGAAACTATATAGGGTTAAAACAAGATGGTTCCAATCGCGTGCGGTCGACGAAACAAAACGACTGTTTAGAACAGTTCTTGGTCAAGTGTGCTTCGCTCACGTGTTTGTTATGCTTATTTCGGATAATTCGAGTAACTTCTGCATAAGTGTGGAGACCCTTGCCTACCAATACTAAATTGTTTATTATGCTGTAAAGAAAAGAAAGAAAAAGATGGGCCGTCTTTCTTTCCAACTCTCACAAAGAAGAGACAGGTTTGCTTTCATATAAAGTGGGGTTACGGAGGTTACCAGGAAAAAAAATAAGACGTGGCGCCTGTCTCTGGACCTCCTCTATAGCCGTGTGCCGGAGTCTTGTGTACACGGGTCGTACACCTCACAGGTGTATTCCAGTTTATTCGCACAATCATCCTGAATGCGGTTAGTTTGGTGTCTGATGAGGCAAAAGCTTAATCTCGCGTCTTAAATATCCCAAGGCGTTATTGGCCTTCCCTACGATGGTGTCAATCTGCGGAGGTCAGCTCAGGTTCGGAGTTATAGTGACGTCTACGTACTCGTATTGATAAAATCGACGCAAATGGCTGCCTTGCAACGCGTGAACAAATCATGATGGCATGCGCATACTACAAATTGTCATGAAAAGTGTTTTAGTTGGGTTCAAATACATCTGGTGCTGATTGCAGTATCCAATTATTAGCGGCACGCCATCGCCGAGAATGGTTTCGACATAAGTGATGCCGCAGTCTGCAAGTAGTCTTACTTTGAGAAGAGATTCCGCAGTAAGGTCAATAATGCATAGCGAGAATAACACAGCCAGATGAATGGATCCTTGTGGGTTGACTGATTTAATATCACAGACTGCTGACGTGTTGTCATCAACATTAACAAACTGCCCATGGTTGCTAAGAAAAATTCTCTACCCATCGTGCTAATATACGGTAACCCAAGAAGATTTTAATTTTATTAGTAGTTGTGGTTTACTTTATGCAAAAGCCTTCTTCAAGTCTAGAGAGATGACGTCAGTGTGGTCCTTAATTCAACTACCCTTCAGAAAACGTGAATAATTTCTGCAAATTGCGTGGCTATCGACAGAGCTTTACAAAACCCATGTTAGTAGTTGCTGCGAATGTTGTTGCGAGATAAGAGTTCACTATGTTTGGAGACAATGAGTTTTAATTTCTTAGGGGATGTTAAAGCCAAAGCTATCAGTCTATAGTTTGAGGCTGACGTGCGGTCCCCTTCGTTCAATATCGAGATTGCTTTACTAATCTTCCAGTCATCGGGGATTTCGTCCAAGAATAAAAATTTTTGTCTGCCAGCTGCCGATGAACCTGATCTCCATCTTAACTGGCTTCTCTGTCACGCAGTGCCGACGATAACTGTCAGCAGAAGATAGTGAAAGCCTGACAAGCTTGTCGTCGCACTGCAATCACCCAACAGCCCTTTACAAGCGCGACACGTACGTTTCCAGTAGAATTGCTTGCCGCCGATTTGATAAGCGCTGCTTGCTATTTTAGATGTTTTCTTTACGTCTTCTAAAGAAAGCGTTTCGCATACTCGCCATAAAACGTCCTGGAGTGCTGCTTTCCATACATGTTTGCCGATTTATAGACCGCACTTTGTCCTCAGTAGACCACCGGCGCCTGAACAAAGCGTCAACCGGTGAGCACCGACCTGTGCTTTAGTTTGCATTGGCAGGTATACAGTGAGAAATCATCATTCACCTTTATTATAAAGGAAGCCTTTCTTTGGTAACGGCGAAAAAATTTCGGAACGTAGCAACACGCGCAAATATTACGAGTGCAAGCACTATCACTTCACGATGACATGATTTCGATGGTGCTCACTGGTATATTCGACCGGACGCTTTCGAATAGAAAGAGTGTTATACTGCCTATTCCTATTTTTTGTACAATTTTCATGCACGCAGTTCGTTTGTTCGACAACGTAGATAAGCATTAAGACTTTGAGCAGTATAGGCGCGTTCATTAGGAGAACGAGTAGTTTTCTCGCGTAAACGTGCCTATGCCAGTACAGACTCCACTCAGCTTTTGTTTACACTGCTGTATGGGAGGAGGCACAACTTGTTGACTGTGGTCGCCGAGTTAGTGGTAAGTGTGGTAGTGGTGTGGTAAGTGTGGTAAGTGTGGTAAGTGTGGTAAGTGTGGTAAGTGGTAAGTGTGGTAGTGGTAAGCACTTCGTCGAACGGCGTGTGACGCCGATGGTGGAAAGGGGAAGTGCATGCAACCAAATAAATGGGCGGATGCAGACACCTGGTTAGGAGCGGTGAGCTGCTCGTGCATTAAACACCAGCAACGAACGGTTCTCGTATTGCAGCATAGGATAGAGCTTCTCGCGTTGTGCTCCCATCCAACTGTTGCGTTAGACAGGGAAGAAATGAAGCGGTACACACATCCCCGAATGTTTGGATCCCGTGCCTGAATGAGGAGATCTGATACCCGGAAAGGGCATCCCCTCATCTTTTTCACAATAAGAATGGTGATAACATTTCGCAGGTCACTGAATATTTCAAGCAGAACGACAAGTACGTCAGAGAATGAAAAAAAAAAGAATGCTAAGAACGCAAGCTCTCAAACAAAGAGACTCATCACAAGATGCCAAGAATACTACAAGTGCATCTATTCTGCTTCACATATTCTTCCTCTAGATGTGTGGTTGCAATCAATACGCCGAAGCGAAATAATCCTTGACCAGATATTGAAATATTTTAAATATCAGGCGAGAAGCGAGGAGATATAAATTGAGAGGCGTTTTCAGCCTACATTTTCAGTGATGCGTCGGTGAAAGGTTTTTCAATTCCATTGTTGAAGCAGACCCTTCGTGTGCCCCAAGGGAAATGAAACGTCCAGTCGAGTTTGAACTGCATAGAGTCGATCTTACGAGAAGTGTGAAGACGTGTTGCGCCTGGACCCCAATACGTCAGTGTAAAACGATTTTGCCTCAGCAGCACTATAGAGCGCGTCTTGCAGCCTATCTATACATCCCTAAATACATGAAATACAACTGGAACTTAATAATCTTACCGAGAAAGAAGAAAAATGGGAAAAGGAGGAGAAACAACGATAAGAAATGAAAATCGGGATGAAGGAACTGAATAATGTGTCACTAACGCCCGACTCTGGCCTGAATGGAAGACTGCCTGTAAAGAAAAAGGCGTTCTCTATTGGTGCTTCTCGCAAGAAAAAAATAACAAAAAAAATAACAAAAGTACGCAACTCTCTTCCAGAAATAGCCAAAAGTGCCTCGCGTAGCTCGATCTTTTAAGGGAGCGACCGAAAACTAGAGAGCATTGGTCTCCGCAGCGCCATGACATGGAATATTCTGACGGCGGCTGATAGAAGACTAGTCAGGCAAGTTCGTTCCCATTTGCACTATTTGGCTTCCTCCATAGTATTGTAAGGCGCTGAAATATTAAGGCGCTAGCAACCGCGTTGGACAGCCGCAGTTAAAAGAGCTGCCGGCCGCTGAAGCCATAATCTGCAGTGAAAATAGCTTCTGTTGAGTGGCCCTAAAAAATGTTGTTCTTGAGTGCAACCTCACAGGACTTCCAAAAGAATTTAGCCCATTACTGGCCGAATTATGACGTGCTAAGTATGTTTCGCAAATATCAGCGGGCAAAAAGTGCAGTACTCAATGTAAACCAGCATGCACGATGCGTTACGCGAGACTTGTTACTTATCTAGGCCCATTTCACACTACGTCTTCCTTTATGCTTAAAACTAGGGTGTCGCTTTGCTGTAAAACTCGCCGTAACTATATCATTTCTCTGTGGTGCATACTATTTCTTTCGGAACCCGCTATTCGACGGGCTCTTGGGCAGTGCTTCATTTTATAAGCATGAAACTTGTCTCCTTCTTTGTTTCGTCTTCGAAAAAATTGCGCACGGACTAGTTTCAGTACGTCCCCGATAAGTCTATGGTCGTGAAAGTGTACAAAATGTCAAAGTTTGTAAATACATCAGTGTGTAGAGAGAGAGAGAGAGAGAGAATGAAGAGGAAAGGCTTGGAGGTTAACCAGATATGAGTCTCCGGTTTGCTACCCTACACTGGGGATGGGGGATAGGGGTTGGAAAGATGATAGAGAGGAAAACGAAAAAAAATATATAAATTTTGACTATACTACCAAGTTCAGAGCGATAACCGGCAGCTTATGTACCCTCTGCTACGAGCATCCCGTTGTCTCTGGGTTGAACCAAACTATATCCCTGAAAATGCAGCTTACCTACTCATTCCGTCATCGCTAAATAACACGCAGGTGGTGTTTTGAGGAAAGAAAGCACCGAGACATTGTCCGTATGCAAAATAAAAAGAAGATAGTTAGCTGCTATTGGCAATTCGATAGTCAAAGACAAACAAATTATCGAAGGAGTTGTGCCATTTTATGACCTGTAATGGCAGCGTTTCGAAACGCTGAAGTTATAGGTAATTTAGTCCCCCAAAAAGTCTTTGTCACCAATTTTAGAGAACAAGCTTTAACTGGACGCTTGAAGCTAGAAAGTGTGAAATGTCAAGTGCAGTCAGCGAATGCCAGCCTGCAACGACTCTGTTTATTTGAGCGGTCAAACAAAATTGCCACCACATCGTCAAGAACCGCATATGATTGTCAGCCAACCTACGTGACAACATCATCAATTTGCTTAATTTGTTTGCTTTGAGTACATATTCTAGCAATGACACTGATGTTTCAAAGGGCTCCGAGTCATATTGAACTGAAGCGAAATTTTCAGTAAGAGTCTACCTAAATTTCTGTAGGAAACACACTGATATCAATAATAACAAGAAAGTATAATTAGAGACTTTTAACTGTTGCGTCATGGCCGGCTTGTCAATCAGTTTGCCGACCAGATTAAGTGACAGAAACGAGTGCCTTCCGTTTATGTTCAACGCGCACTACGCACTCATCACAATGGCCAAAAGCGCGGTATTTAACTCTCCCAGACTGGATGAGATAGAACACATTCTGTGCCACTGTCCAACCTACGGCTCTCAACAACATAGTTTGCGCATGAGTCGTAACCGCTTAGACGACAGACTGTTTTCGAAAGCTAATATCCTCGGATCTCGGCCGTGGACCTCTGGTAGTCACAAGGCATCAAAACATTAACACGTTCTTCAAAGACAACTAGACTGGAGGAGTACTTGTCATTGAACATTTATCTGAGGGTGAGCCCGTACAATGTCTGTCATCCTCTCCTCCTTGTCTTTCTTTTCCCTTCCCCAAACGTAGGGTAGCTAACCGCACTAGATCTTAGTTAACTTCCTTTCTTCCCTTCCCTTCCTTTCTTTCTTTTCTCACTCTTTCATTTTTCTTATTTCCACAGTGAACGAGACAGGTGTGCCAGCAACCTTGCACCTCACCGACGGTACTGTCCACGCAGATTGTCATCTGGGCTTGGATTTACACAGAGTCTGTCCATCTAGTGGCGGACCGAAAAAACGAAAAAAAAAACGGCAGCAAATAAAAAATAAATTACCCGAGTACAAGAGACTGCGGATAACGTTCGCATAGAGGGCAATCAGATACGAAATATATAGATGTATGTTGCGATATTAGATCCGTGAAAGGCAATTGCCATACGAAGGCTATTTCGCCATGCCAAAGGTTTAATGAAAATGTCATAGTCGAGGCAAACTTTTCCGAATGAAAGCGGACACGAATCTGAGTGACAGCAGCGGACATGTCTGGTCGTGAGACGTTGGGCAACCTGTCTCTCGCAAGCAGCTGCAGTGTCTTTCAGCTAACTTCGTGCGAGGCTTCGTACGTTCGCAAATAGCCTTAAGAAATATGGGAGGGGGGCTCCGCTTATGCGCGCTTAAAAAAGCTTTCTAGCAAGAATCCGAAAAAAAAAGAATTGACAGGGAGGTACATGTTGCATCAAAAAGCGAATAACATTGCCAGAAAAAGGATAGCGTTTCGTCTTTTTCCTTCTGACGTGGAGATTGTGACGAAATATTTTTTTTCTTCACGAACAAAAAAACAAAACAATATATCACCCAAACGATATGAATAATTTATTAGGAAATTTGCCTGTAGGCTTCAGGGAGGAAGCCGAAATGTCGAGTCAGGAAGAGAAACGATGCCTTCTGTACCCAAGCTGGCTCCACCGTATGCACACCGCACTGCACCGGTAGACGCGCACGGTTTTTCTGCCAATCCACAAGTTAAGCATGCACATGGTGCTTTTGCCAGAGCGCCTGTCGTCTGTGCTGCCGCGCTCGTAAACATATTTCGCGAAAAGCACAAATATTGAAACAAAAATGCGTGAACTTCATTTGCTGAAGTACCTATGCAAGCTCCCCTTGAGTTTGAACAATGTTCAATTTGTCGCTGCATTCTACGACTTTCATCGAGTTCTTCGCTCTATACTTCAGTTATTCAATCGCCTTAGCAGAGAAGGAAGCATGGGCAGAGTATAGGACCAATGTTCAGTAAATATTTAATTTAGAACAAATTACTTTTAAATGCTTCATGACTACCTTAAGCAATGAGCTTACTCTCTTTGCATTCGATTTCGCTTATATTCTTGTAGAGCGCACAAAAATAGAAATACTTTCCGCAAGAAACGTCATTTACATGTAATTACGCGTAGATAAAAGTGAGACGTGTAATCACTCGGTAGCCTGTTTCTAAGCATGGAGTGGTTCCAAGCAGACGTTTGTGAACCGTAGTTCAGCCACTGCTACAAGCGCAAATGAATATCTGAATGAACTAATTCATTGCAGATGTTCCGGTATCGTTTGTGCTTGCATTTATGCGCCCTGTACAATCCACTATTATTAATTTACGGGTCGGTGAAAATGCACGCTCCGCGCTGTTTTTCATTTTATTCCCTCTGTTCTCTTTATCTAGGTGAAATCGTTATATTTATTTCTGTTCCATTATGTACGCTTTCTACGGCTTTATTTCCTCCGTATTTATGTTCGTGCTTACATTTGCCACTTGTTTTGATGCAGCTGGCATAAATACTATCTTTACATTTAGAATTGAAACTCGCTTCTAACAACTCGTTCCACCTTTCTATGCCTGTTTCTTGAGCTGCACTATGTGCTATGCCTCCTTTTTCTTTCGATCATGACTAGCAATACTTCTAATGGCTTAGATGTATGTGCAATATTTTGCTATTAGGTATTGGAATAAAATGAATTATAATAAAAAGAAAATAAAGGAAACGTTGAGACCATTGTTAAGACATCGGGTCACATTGCAGTTACGTCGGGCCACGTTGTCTCTGTAGTGGTCCTGCATTCTCAAAGCTTCCAGTGATGCTTCAGGGGAGTGATTAAAGAACGACACGGATAAGAATCCTGAAAGCAGCAGGTATGACATTCTTCGTTTGCTCGTTTCAAATTGTGTCGCTTCCCTGCACTCCGCGAGAACGAGTTCTCTTTCAAACTCCACCTTGCTGACAAAACGAATATTTTATCGAAAGCTTGCCTGCCGGTATGAGCAGGCTCTTTATCGCCGCGTTCAAATAGAGGCCAGAGCTGTCGTGCAACGAGACGAGAATCCAGCGAGTTGACTGCTTTAATCTGGCTCGAGAAGTCGGAGTCACAGAAGCTCGGTAGTGCATTATTCCGCTCTCACACAGAAAGCTATTCGTGAACAGAGAATGAGGAGGACTACAATTGTAAATGGGCGTTTTCTAGGTGTTCCGCTGAGTGACCGACTGATATCTCCAGTGGACTTTCTCTCTCTTCTTTTTTTTTTAATCTTTCCGTCCCCCTTTCCCTTTCCCCAGTGTAGGGTAGCCAACCGGGCTCAGTCCTGGTTAACCTCCCTACCTTTCATTTATCATTTTCTCTCTCTCTCTCTAGGTGTTCCGGAAGGCAGTCGATCAGTGAATCTTGATTTGGCCCTGGCGTGCTCAGATTTTTCCGAGGGTCACCTCAACATCATCTCCACACCCGATGCAATATTGAGCGCTCATCCTAAGTTGCATGGGTACAGATAACAAATTGATATTTCTGAGAACTTTTTTTAATATACATTGCTAAGAACAACCGAAAGTTGACTTTTATACCTTTAAGTACGCCCATTTACATGCAAGCAGTATTTATTAGGGAGCATCCAGATTGAAAATTATGGCGCTAAATCAGAGCGATTATATGCGTTGCTTTGCATATCTTGCGTATCGTTCATCACAACGTCACACGTACCAGTGAATTTACATTTCCCCTATGCGTTCGTCCTACCTGAATGAAATCCATAACTCCAATATATTGCTCGCCGGTGCTGCCGGTTTTCATTTCAAACATTGAGTAAATTCTATATACGCGTGTTTGTTTCTGCGAACAACGAGAGCATAAACGTTTTCGAATCAAGTTTAGCTATTTGCCAACTTGCGAAAGAAAGAAAGCTTCCCTGAAAATTGTTTCCAGTGATGACGCATGTCCTCTCTAAATTGTGCTTTTACATTGCACTGCACATAATTTGTGCGCGTCAGCCAGCGACAACGTGAGTTTTTGTGAGTTTCTTAAACATCTGAAGCCGCATTAGCGAAAAACATTTTTTTCTGATGGGTTTTTTAGCCATTGGTAAGCAAAAACCCTTCTGCGTTTCTTGAAGGACACTGGATTACATGAGCGCTTGTAATAGTGGAGGTTTCTCTGCGACTGACTGTGAATGACTGACTAATATTTTTCTTTTCTCTCTTTATCTATTCTTCCCTTTTCCCTCTCCCCCACTGTAGGGCAGCTAACCGGGGACGTCCTTGGTTAACCCACCTGCCTTTCCTCCTTCATTTCTATCTATCTCTCTATCTCTCTATCTCATGTCCGGCATCAGGCGTGGCTTAAAATTTCGCTTGCGAACAGTTCTAGCGTAATAAAGTTTGTGAATATGGTCCCTGGTTTTAACCCGTCCACAATATCTGAAATGTTGCACATCTTAAGCAATAGACGAAGCAAGCAGACTCACACGTATGGAAAATGACATAATAAAGTTTTAATATTAATCACCAGGGTTCTTTATTTATTGCCACGATGCTTCCTTGATTGACGAGGGAAGTGTTACAAAGGTTCGAGTGACTGGGTTGTTAGAAAAAAAGACATAATTCTTAAACACTCTTCATAAACTTTCGGTACGTCTTCTCCTCTAGCTAGAGGCAAGTTTGTTTTCCCATATCACCCTGATTTATTTTTTTATTTCACCCCCTGTCAGCAAGATTCTTTGAAGCACAATTTTTCAGGTGAAACGGGGCGAGACAGGAACCTGTGTAGGTAAAGCTAATGGCTCGTTTTAAATTCCTGAAAAAGCGTGCAGTGAACATGCGGACTTTCTTAGGTGTCTGTCAAGGTTCTGGAGACTGCCGGCAAGTAAAAAAAAAAAAACACGGAGAAGAATAGAGAAGTTGCGACGCTCGTAGACTTTTTAAATGTAGCGGAAGGAACAACAAAACTTATTCTTAGGCACTGTTCCCCCAAAAGATCTTTCTTTTTTTGCCTTCTTCAGTGCCGGCGAATGCTACTAACGGCCACGCAAGACACACTACCATCTCACTGCCAGCTGCCACAACAGAATTTTGTGTTTTCTTAACGCTCATAAAAAAGTCGGAAGCAGTTTCTCACAGTCGAATAAAATAATTCACCGTCACGTTATCGTGCTGCTAAGCCATACATGATCTCTGTTTGTTCTTTCGTCATCATTAGCGTCTAATCTTCCTTTTGCGCCTAGATATAAAAACAAACAAAACAGCCGCAATGTCTTACCTCACTTTCGTTTGCGCACATTTCAAGCCATTTGCCGTCTCTATATAGAATGCGAATTTCCCTCCGCTGCGTTCAGCAGTTTCTCTATTTTAAGTTCATGCCTCGTTGCGGCTCAAGCTTCCTAAAGATGCGTAAAGAAAGCAAAATAAAGAAATTAACAGAGACCACACCATGCACGACATCAACATTCATGAATGTCCCCTATCCTTTATGCTGTTTTTAGCTTATCTAGTTTTCATTTCTTTGTGTGTTTTAAAGCGGAAGCCTTATCTCAACTTTTCAAGTCATAACCAAGGGCCTACAACAACCGATGCCAACGTTCTAGGCGATTATAAACGATCTCCGCACCCACATTAGAAAAATTGTACACCATAAATCACATCGCAAAGTGGGCGTAGTTCTTGCGCAAGATATCTGCTGCACATTCATAAATATAAATAGAGGAATTGAAAAAAAAAACGGAATACACATAAATGACGTTGAACAGCCACCACTGCATGAGTGCTTTCTTCTGTGCGTATCCGAAATTTTTCGTTAGCATGACTTGTATGTCCATAATTCTTTTACCTGTCAACCGCATGTTAAACAGAGCGCTTTTTTTTTGTTACGACGGCGACCAATAATCTTTCACCTAAGGCCCTCAGCTTCACAATTCGCGGATGTTTGATAATGTGGACAACCGCCCAAGTGGCAAACGTAATGTCATGCAAACAACAACAATAATAACATCACACAAAAAATCACAGAGGAGCAAGTGTTCTAAAGGTAATCGCGGCAGTTGCCCGTTGTAGATTTGAGGTAGGGGCATCAAAATCTTTCACACGCATTGTGCTGTTCTGTGACATATTTATGCAGTATTTTTAGACAACCTGATTGTTTAAGAAATTAAGAGATCGTAACGAGATATTTTGTATCCACAATGGGAACGACATCGCGTTTCTCCTTCGTTTCTTCTTTATTATTTGAATATTCTAAATACGTTTTCATGCAAATGACTCATGAGCACATTTTTAAAAATAGATTGTGCTTCTGGGAAGCACGCAAGTAATGTTTTCCCTAGACCATGTCACAATTCAGTCAAAGTTCTTAATTTCATTGAAATAATTAAATCAATGTTTCCCTAACTTAATCATACCACTGCACATTCGTGGTATCACGACTTGGAGGTTGTACAAGAGGACGTCGCAGTGTATATCACGGCATAATAATGGAAATAAACTAAGATTTTCATCGAGTACAAAAAGCTTGAGAGTCAACGGAGCAGCGAACAGCTTCGAGGCGCCAAACACACGAGTTTCAACAAGTCTATAGAAATACCATTTTGTCATCAAACCTGAAAGTCACTCTAGTAATCAAACGGACTTGGTGTCTCGAACGATATAGTTGTCGCAACAGTCATTTTTCTATGATGACCATGGAAGTCTTCTCGAGTCGAAGTTTTCTTTTTTTAACTGTGAGACGCATTCCTTAAACGAAGAGCGCGAAAACCGCAGCAAGGAGACGAAGCTGTAAGTCGCCTCGCTCCTATGCGAGATGTCAGTGGTATTGAGCTCCGTCTCTTTCTCTGTGTTACTTTTTTTTTTGGCTCATAGTTTTAGCATTACAAAACCAATAAGTCTCATCATCCACACTTGTAGGACGCAGTTCTGTTTACTTTAGCTGATTTGCCTCGTGTAAACAAATAGTTTATAGCAGTAGGCAAAGCATACGGAAGTACGCATGTTATTGCGTTCGTTGCTAAACTGCCCGCGAACGAGTTTGATTGATGAATAGCACGAAGGGTAAGTCGTGAATAAGTTTGCACTCAGTTAACGCGTCAGCACCCTTTCGGGTGTATAAAAGGGCCTTCGTTGGACACGTGCCTAACATTAGCAACCGATCTAATCGTTGGTATGGACCAGTACACCAGCTCCAAGCGCTCTCTTCAGGCTATGAACGATTGTAACGCTTGCACTATCGCAGCCCAGCACGCGACCTCCACAGCCGAGCACTTGCAATTTATGGCACAGGAAAGCAAGTACAGAGCGTGCTATGCACACAGACTGTGAAATGCTGTCGCGTAGGTTAGAGCCGCGATGCGTGGAGGCGAGTGCCATCTGGTGGTGTTGCAAGAAACCCAGCGGCGCGAGCGAGCACGACCACAGCAGCATCAGCAGCAGCGCCCGGAAAGTCTTGTCCTTCTCTGTCTTCCTTTTGTCCGTGGTTTTATTCGCGCTTAGCTACTACTTCAAATCGAGAGAAAAGGCGAAGAAAGCGTCGTTTTGAAAGAAATCCAGCTCGCATGCGATGCTTCTGCTTACGGGCAGGGTGTGGTGTTATCGCACGTAGTGAATGATATGTTGACCGTCCAGTCGCAATAGCTTCCAGGTCAATGACAGCAGCGGAAAGAAACCTCCCACAACATTTTGTCTTGACGATAGTGTGCTCGTAGTATACTGTTCGGGGTGAACTTGTGAAGTGGCTGGCAGGAAAGACTGTGGGCGTGCAATCTACAGATTGCACATTCACAATACTGTGACGTACTTGGTGTACGTGAACGAACAGACGCGATTTTCGCGAGCGGATCACCTACTTTGTTCTTCTTTGCAGCACGCGGACTGTTCGGAAGACTGTGGTGACCTGATTAATTTGCCGCGCGCCGGTGACATACTGGGAAGAGAAAATTGCTCATTTCAACCGGAAGTGTCGTCACCGCTGCAGCCGCACGTCCCACTTGTATATTTAGATGCAGCACTCCGGTGACACCTCCACCAGATCAACTGATGTACGACCGACTGTGAGCTTTTTTTTTTTTTTTGGAGGGGGGGGGGGGAGTGTTGTAATGGCATAAAGCGTGCCCGTGAGGGTTATCTGCCCGTTTGCTGTTCTGTGCGCAGACTATGCGCGAGCATCCTTTTGTCAGCACTGCTACCTTTCAAAAGCGCAGCGACCAGCCTGTGTCGCGTCATTTGTTGTTTCAGTTTCTTTGTGCAGCTTAGCTTGGCAGGATCCGGAGCTGAAGCTAAATGCCATGCAGCTTGACAAAAGCCTCTGCTTAGACGTTTTTGTATTGGCGTCGGATAGAATAAACGGCTTTTCTACACATGTTTCTTCCTGCGCAAGAAAAAGAAAACTGCGCTAATGCCTCAGCTGCCCCATCGCATTAAGAAGGAAACGCCGGTGATAAAAAAAAAAAAAGATTCGCACTTGCTCTGTTGTCACGTCTCATTACAAACATGGAAAAAAGACGTGCCAGACTTCATTGAGCGAAGCGTAATTAACACATTCTGCGATATGGCTTAAGTAAGAATAAAACTTGCTGAGACAAAGATCTCTGATGTGCTGTAATGCTGGTAAGCTGGTTAAAACATTTTGTGAAGCTTTGAAGCTTCGTGCACAGTGTGAAGTATTAGAGAAATAAACTAGAATCTGAGAATGGACGGGCTGGTAGAATAATTTATTAGAAGGGACGCGTTAATCACCTTTCAATTTCATCTTGTGTTATCAGCTCCTGTGTCTTCTGTCCTGTACCGAGATATAAACACTCTTTCTCAGTGCTTAAATGGGGAAGATATAAACAGGAGGATTTAAAGAGATATCTTGAGGGTCGAAAAGGGAGCGGTGTTTTTTTCTCATCCTCACTCTTTCTTATAATCGTAACTTTCAAACTTGCAAGCGGGGTTATAACTTTCTTGATGTTTATTCGGGCAATGAAGACACGTGCAACAAGCAGCGTGTAATCTCTAAAGTAATCTCTAAAGCTTGCGTAAGACATCGTATTTCCATTATCTGTCGAAGACAGCTTTAGCAAGATCGTAAATGACACTCATCCGTGGCGCTCTGTCTTTAATTTGCATATATACAACTTTTACTAGGGGCGTTTCATAATGTAGCGTGCGGTGAAACTTAAATGCCAAAACCCTTTCCGCCCTTTACCGAGACTGTTCTTGCCACGCGTCTTAAAGAAGATCATTATAAAACTGAGTTAGACTGTAAATTACTTACAAAATTTTCGCTAGACCATAGTTTTGATTTACTGATTTGCACTTTTGGTTTAGAGAAACTGTATATAGCCTTCAGGCAGAGGTCTACAAGAAATATTTTTCGTTGGTCCACAGCATTCAGGGAGATAATTTTCGGTCTAGATGTGTAGAGAAAGTCTCTAGACGTAAGTTGAGAAAAATTATGCTTTCGTATCTACAAGGGCCGTCTATCGAAATTTATCGACAACACTCAGAACCTCTGAGGACGATACCTGGCAGCAAATATTTTTGTGAACCAGATATCAGCAAAACTAAGAAGGAACAACTTAGACACGCGAAATTCACTTTGAATGCTTGCCGTGAAGATCGGCGAAGAACATGCATCGAACGTACGCACGTGTTACTGACCCGAGGCGAAACTATACTTCTTGTGTCTACGTTGATAGCTTGATTTGCTGATTAACGAATTATTTATGATAATAATAAGGTGCGCTGCGAAACGCCAGGGTGTTCCCTCTTGAAGCTTTAAATAATTACCACGTGGAGCACTATGTTAGTTTTTCCCCTTGTGGTAATGTATCTTCCACTCAGACTTGACACAGTGGGTAGTCACCATGCGTCAAGACGAAGACAAAGAAGCTTGAATAGTAAAGTAAAACCTGTTCCTTAGCTTAGTTACGTAGACTGTCATTGCATATACGTAGACATGGAGAGCTATTCTTCTCTTTAGTTTCAGTTTTCGCAGTAGAGACAACAATTTTCGCCCTGCAGCAACAAATACTGTGACGATATAACTTCGGATACTCAGACGTCACATACAAAAAATTTAGGTGCATTAAAAAAAATTGTTCAGATAAAAAAAATTCGAGTAAATAAGAGAACAGGCTCAATGTAAATGCACAAGCGTTTTTTTTTTAAATTTTTCTTTCACTTCCACAAAATTGTCAATAACGACGACTGGAAAAGCACTAACAGGGCGAAGGTATAAACGAAACACAGGCACACACATGCGCGCGCATGCACGTATAAACGCAGGTGTTCGTGCGGATCAGACTTTTTAACGTCTACGTCCAGTTCGCACCTCCTTAGTCGTCCTTATGGAATACCAACGTGCCCAAACTACCACTCAGGTGGAAATTACCAACTTCATGTTATGCAGCAAGGTATAGCATATAAGCCAAAGTGAAAAACATAACGCAACTTTACTTTAATTCATCAGACATCAGGGATAGATTATTCCAACCGCACAGTTGAAGCAGTCTTTTCCAGTAACGTATTTAACCCGGGCGGGTGTCGGCACCTCCCCCAGCTCGTCGCTTAAGCTTTGATGCCCATTTGGACACTCTTGTCCAAACGGCTTTTCACATCCGTCGCCTTGCTTGGCGATAACTAGCGAGGCCATTCACGCCAACGATGGCTGCTCATTAGTTTGCTGGCTGACATTTCTATTTTACTGCACAGTTAGCAGACACGAGTTCGCTGCGCTTACCTGGTAGCGCTAACTTCCTCGAGCTAAGGCAACCCACTATCCACTACTTGCAAGCATTCTACCCATCTCAAGGCTGCGCGTCTGAGGCATTACCGACCAATGAAAACAAATCCGCACAAATCCGACTCTAATCAACGCTGTGCGATAAAGCTTAGGTTCGCGCACATCGGCTTATCACCTACACGACTATGTGGCGCATCGCGTGCAAGCTCTATATGCAAATCGGCTTACTGTGGTGCAGGGCCTCTCGCCTCGGAATACTTTGACGCCCCAAGCACGGTAGTCTGCAGGAAGGATTAGCATAAACGGGAACAACCTATACGTGGAGTGTTCTTTTTTTTTATTCGAAAGCATGCCCTTAGGCATAATACATACGTGGAGTGTCAAGGAGCCTTTTTTCGTGTTCTGGCGTAGCCAACGTTTGAGAACTTCGTTCAAATGAACTGCGTGTTCAAATGCGAATGCCAATGGCGATGTCGTCTTGTATGCACGCTTCAATAACGTAAACAGATTCATGATAAATTATTGAATATTAAGGCCAACATTAGATGTGCAAATAAATGTTGAAACATTCGGGGAGCTCGAAAGACCTTCGTCGTAGTGTGGCAACACTACAGGGTTTCATCTTTGTATACCCCTGCTATACTACGGACGATGTAAGAGTTGTGCAGTAAAACTTAAATGCAAATGGGTTTGCAGATATTTTGAAACGAGAACGAAGAAGCTTGAAACTTCGGTCATACAGCGTGGGCTATTTCTTGGTTTCGATTATTGTTTGTTGCGTCTGCGTATGCTGATGCGTACAGAACATGCACTGCCATGTGTGTACGAAGTGTTACTAAAGAAGGGTGTGGGATAGGCAACAAATTAACCGTGCCTACCGGTAGTTTCATCTGAAGCGCCGCGCTCTTCTAAAAACATCATAATGGTAATACAACTAAGTACGCTTGCGTTGTCGTCGCAGTCATAATATAAGGGAGGATAGCGAAATGAGAGCTACTTGTTCCAGTGGGTTGGGGCTCCGGTTCAAAACTGCTACAAATCTTTCACAGTAGGAAGAATTCTAGAAAAGCTTCCATGTGAACCGGATCTCGCGTAACTTTCGCGCGACTTTTTCACACTGTTGTTCTCTAAAAACGCAAATGAGACCTCATTATTATGAAATGAAACTTACATGCACGAGATGGTGGCGTCATCGATGATGCGAGACGCTCCTTTTAGCCTAAGAGTACGCAGCAGAGTCCCGCAACAATAATTGTATGAATGTAGAGAGGGGATTTACGACAGGTGACAGAACAATCATAGCATAAAAAAAATGGCCTACGATACGTCACAAGCTGTAAAACGTTTGTTGCAAGCGTATACTTCCAACGAAGAGACAGTGCATTAGGGAAATATGCAAGAAAGAAAGACTTCGTTCAAAACACAAATCTATACATCTATCTCCGCAATAATTTCAAATTAATGAGAAAGATTAGCAAAGTGGTACTTACGCTTAGATAGACATGGAATATTTACATTAACAGCTACTACGGCATCTTGCTATGAGATGGTTGAAAAAAGCTCTGCGCAAACGTTTTGGAAACTCGTTGAAAACTGCGGTTGTCGAGTAATTATGTCCCACCTTTAGGAAGCCCTGTGGAAATATTTTCAAGCGTCAGGTTGCTTTGGGAATTCTTCTAATATATAAAAAACACTCAGCTAAGCTGTTTAAGAAAAGAAAAGTGTTATTTAAAGTTGTCCCAATTGACAATTTAAGACCTAAGTCGTTCGATGGTCAGAGGTCTGACGACCGAACACCGCTAATTTTGTAATATTGCACTACGTTTTTCTTTCGTAATTTCTTTTTCTTCAAACAGCTTGGCTGAAGATTAAACACGTGGTATAACATTTATTGCTTTTATAGCTGAATTAGAACTAGTGAAACTCGCCGCATGAGGAGGGTTGAATGGTGCATGCGTTTCACACCTTGGTGTCACGGCAATTTAAGGTGTAATAAAGGCACGACCGCGTGCTCATGGTTTGCTTTAAGATATTTGAAGTTGAAGGAAAGTGTACATCTTCCAGTGTATAGTTATTTGGATCCAGTGATATCTGAACTATATTACAATAAAGCTGTAGATGGCTAGCCGATTCTTCCCCCGTCTGTCGCCTGTGCGCCGGAAACTCCTCCGGCGCAACCCCATGCGCATGCGCGAAAAGAAGAAGGTAGAGAGGCGCGCGATTGGCTGCGCTAGTAGTGACTTCGTTGCGCTCCGTCGAAGCCTAGCGCGTGTTCAACAGTTTCTCTCGGGCGTCAAACGTGCTCCTGACGAGCAGGCAGCTTTCGATCAGCGAAACTTCGAGCGGAACCGGGAACGAGCTCGTCTATGCTGTGTAGATGGTGCAGCCCGGGCAGAAGAACAGGCTCGTGCAGTCGAGCGCAAGCACATCCTGCGTACCGAAGATGCAGAAGCCTACGAAGCCGTTGTTTAATGAGCCGTCGGGATTAACCCAGTCCTAAACACCGGGGCCGCACGTTTCAGCTTCGCTGCTTAACCGTCTGCACGGGGTGCTTGGGCGGTAATTTATCTAACGTTGTGAAAGGAAGTTATAATTCTCCCAGGGGGTGACCATGTTGTGTCAGGCTGTTCTCTCGTGTCATAAGTAGCCCTCCCTAGCATTGTTATTGGCAATGTCCGCATAATGGAGCCGCGACCTCCATGTCTGTGCGTTTGTATGAATTCACAAACCAATCAGGTGTGATCACGTCACCTGTTTACAGCCAACCAAGTGTGACCATACCACCTGGGTAATAGCCAATGACACGAGGCAACCTTTCCTTGAAATGCTATTTCAGTGGAACAAACGCCACGTTGGTCAGACGCTCTCACTGGAAGAAGCGACTCCACCAACCTCACTCCTTCGTCCTCCCAGACGCTATGTCCCTCCGTCAGCCGGCTTCGTGTCCCACGCTACACTTAACAAACAAATGCAGTGGGTTCGATTTCCACATAAGCTCGAGGGTTCGACTCCCGCAGAAGGCCGTTGGTCCGAGTGCGTTGAATTAATTCTTTCTTCATTAATTTCGCCTTTTTTTGGCATCATGAGCGGCATCGGAGCCAGCTGTGGGAGAAGATGAACGCGCGAGCAGTGGCACGAGTGTGTTTCTGCGCGAGGCGAGATCACATGACTAATCTTAATTTAAGTAAATACTGCAGGTCTTGGAAGGCCCAAGCAGGAGGGGTAAAGTACATACACAATGAAGCAGAACATATAGAATCGAAGTATAACCCAAATATATTGCTAAATGCGCGTAAGAAATATAAGTAATAGCTTACGTTATAGAAACAATACCACAAGATCATTTTATGCAATACAGCTTCAGTAGTTCAAAAGCCCAAGTCATTAATAAACTAGAAGACCAACAGCAACAGTAACCAGTTAAGGTTCATTAGGCAGCAGCTTCAACAATAGGCTAACTGAACATTAAAAACTTAGCCAATTAGATATGTGCTCAATCGAGTCAATGCTGGTTCAATATGGGTAGACTCTTTTATTGTGTCATAAAATTAATGACATCAGAAAACGTTAGATCTGGCACTGTAAGATGTTAATGACGCAGAGTGACCATGTCTTGTTCTGTGAGCTGTAGCGCACGCCACGGTTTCCAGACCAGCGGGGGTGTCAGTCACTTAAGGCACTCCTCTCAATAACCTCCTACGACGCCACATATTCATATACCCGTAAAACCGATAAATGTGGTTCAGAAGAAGAAAACACACATGCGCTGTTCTCTGTACAGAAAACCACTGGATAGATTTAAAGGCATGAAATTTCTCCCATTTTACCGCGAACGTTAGATACTATTGTCTGCAGGAACCAGAAGGTAATTTACGGCCTGGAATTTTTTTTTTTTTTTGCAAAAATTTCCAAAAGTTGGAAAAGATAAAGCAACAATTTTAAACCCCCAAATTTATAATTTCATAACTGTGCATCACAACCATGCGTCATAGTTCTGTAAATTTAATATTTTATATCATCTACCCCGAACAAGTTTGTTATTAAAATTTAGAGCTTGCATGAGATTCTGACGCCGTTTCAGAGGGTTTTGTGAATATTCCACTCGCAAATTAGTGGTAAATATGAAAGCTGCATATGACATGTCAGTTTTTTCCACTCTAGAGGTACTATAAGGTACAGTTTACAGGATTGTGATATTGTTTCTTGATTTATTTTTGCTCACATATATGGTTGTAAACATGATACTTGTGTTGTTATTTTGAGATTTTCAAGATCTTTTTTTGCATGTGACAGTCTGCTTAAATGAAAGATCACCTTCTCATAGTCACGATATCTTTAGCTTTTTCTTTTGTGACACAACGAACCTCGTTAAAAGCGGTGCAGTGGGTGCTGCGAATAAAAATTTCTCCGTTGCCACGTATTATGATACGAGCTTTAAGGCCCTCGGAAGCAATTGGAAAACACGAGAATAAGAATAACCACAACCCCTAACACCCCGTCCAAAAAAGAAACATAATTGAACAAATAAAACAATTTGTGGTATTGAAAGCCGCCAGTATTTTTTCATGCAAACAATCACATTAAGTAAATGCTCAACGAACTTGACTACCCGTATACAGGAATGCAATTTCGTGGCAGCCTACTTTACAGAAATCGTAAACGCCTCGCGATGATTTAAATAAATCCTTTCTGCAGAATGGAATGTAACCATGCATTTCATAAGAACGTAAACAATGTTTCGTACCATTCTCAAATCCGCTTGTATTCACAATCAGCTGTCCTACTACAACGCGTCTTTTAATTTTCCTTCGTGTTTACATTTATACACTCGCTTTATTTAAACGCGAACTACACATTAATTTACTTATTAAAGCCAATGTACCACTTTTTACGCCACGCACAAAATTCTGTAAGCCGAGTTTCCTCCTGGATTAATGTAAGTAGAAAATGTTACGTTTCTTAGTATGTATCAAACCTTTACTATTTCACTACCTTTATACACAGTGGCTCTTGCTTTGGAACCAAATTGAAAAAGAAAAATTGAAGCCTCTGCAGCTGGCAGCTGATCCATGCAGTAGAAATAGTTCCAAAAGCAGGGTTAAAACTTTTTTTTTTTGTTTTTTTGGAAGGCTAGACATGGTTATCGCACAGGTTTTTATATTATTTTGCTATTCTTTCCGTTTTGTAGCGTGTTACCTTGTCACGAATGAAGTAGTGTGCTTTTCGTTCCTATCGACTCAGTTTTTTCAGTTTAGCTTCATTTCTTTATAGACGAACACTGTCGCTGTTGCCTGGTTCCCAATTATGCTAATATATCAAAGAAACACAGTTTCCCGCATAAGGCAGCCTCTGAATAAATCGAAAAGCCAGTGAGTTGCATTGAGAACAAAAAAAATATACAACTAAAATTATTTACACGGTGTCGCAAAGCCAAACGAAAGAGTCCGCGTTTGGAAATATTATATGTATATATATAATATGTCAGAACGCGGAATCTTTTGTTTGGCTTTGCGACACCGTGTACATAATTCTCACTGTATGTATATATATATATATATATATATATATATATATATATATATATATATATATATATATAAACGAAGGTTTACAGGTTTTGTTCCCGTATGCTGACTGACAACTAAGTACTCATAGCACTTTCACGAATGCTTCGGATTGACTGTATGGGTGCGCAGGTCGATACTTTGTGTGCATTGTTTCTCAGGAATAGCTTTTTTTTTTTTTTAAGCTTACTGTCGGTGTGCTTTGCATTTGCCTTATGTTCTTTAGTTGGTGCTAAGTTGCAATATAAAATAAGCTTTATTGCCCGTTAAAGACCCACAGGTGGACTAAGTTGATTCGGCGTTACACACTTCACCGTCTCTCATTGACAATGTGTTTTTTTTTTTCATTTTAAGGATTTCTACCCGTATTTAATTCGTACTTTCCAGCAGCCTGCCGACGCGAAGACGGCGCTGTCTCCGGTCACAAGGTCTTAAAGCAACGCGGGATCTTTCAGTGCTGTTCACTAAATTGTGTCCCCTACTCGGTGTTCTGGGCTTGATCGATGATGCGGTGAGATATATATGTGTGTGTGTGTGTGTGTGTGCTGAAACAACCAACCTTGCAAAAGAGTGCATCTCGAATACAAGTAGAGTGCCGATTTGATCTGCTTTTGTAACCGCCTCCCCTCCATCTCTCGTCGAAATACCGTGCGACATGGTGATGTCCTGGTCTCGACATACGGAGCGTCTTTTTTTTTTTCGGCGTGTGCCTCTGATAATTTATCAAGTGTCACCGTATGCTCAGATACTTAACAGAAGCGCCGACAGTTTGAAGAAGTTATCAGATTTAAAAACAAAATAAGCGAGTTAAACTTTGTTGCAATCGAGCGTGTTTTCAGAGCGGCAACGTCTTTGATCCCTAGATATACACACCTCTGAACTTCTGCGGCTACTTTTATGGATTCCCCGGCAGACATCATGTCTACCGCTTCGTCTTGTCTTTTTTGTTACAGAGTCTATTAGGAGTGAGACGTCTCTCTTTTATTTTTCAAACACATATTCTCATATGCTCAGTTGTATAATTCACAGCGCGTTTCAATTTTTAATTCTTTTTCTTCCTGCTTTGAACAAAGTCAACGGCTGTGTCGCAACCGGCTTGCATCCCTCGTTCTGACCCTCTCCCCTCTATTTTTTTTTTTTTTACTAAAAGTAGAATATGAAAGAAAATGACCGCTTTTGTAGACTGTGCTCTTCTCCGTGAATCACAAATGGTCCTGCGTGCAGTTGAACGCCTTTTGCATGTGTGTGTCTCCGTGTGTGCGTGTTTTTTCATATGTTTAGTTTTTAGCATTTTCCTCTCTGTCATTTCTCTGATCCCTATCTCCCATCCCCAGTGTAGGTTAGCAAACCGGAGACTGATATCTGGTTAACTTCCCTGCATTTTCTCTCTCTCTCTCAATATTTCGAAACTTGTTTAAGTAACATTACCACGTGTAAATTACGTTTTTTGCGGGTGACAACCTTTCGCCGGCTCAATGGCGTTACAATGGTATCGCTCGACGCTAGAGGTGCCTTCCTGTGCCGGATCTTTCTCAAATACTGCATCGAATTCTATAGCGAAAGAATCTTTGTTCATGCTAGGAGAATGCTAGGAAACTTGGAAGTAGAAAAAATAATCCAGAATCAGACCTAGACGAAGCGACAGGAAGGTGGCTGTATAAGCTAGTATAACCATGTACCAACTAGCCCAACAAGCCACTCACATGAAATCTTTGTTTAATTTGGCTGCCTGCCGCGAAACAAGTCATGCGGTACATTCTGGAACTTACGCAAGCATCAGTGATTACGCTAGAACGCTTGATGACTCATGTATGAATAGCGGACGCGTTTGACCCACGACTCAAATTTCGGTGACCGAGGACTGTGCTCGCCGCTATCGTTGGAGTTGAGTTTCTTGGCTCAAGTCAGCTGAGTCAAACGTTCGAATTTTTTGCTCATAGTTGGGCATCTGTACCGCTCTTCACCGTCTCTATAACGTGACAGTATGGCATTACTTAAGCATAGGATTTTAGGTAAGCGACATATCTATTAAGACAAGCTGCAGGAAAATATTGAACTTACGTCGTCTTTACATTGCTTCAAAACTTTAAGCGTGTGACATGAAACTCTTGGGTGACTGCAGTGGCTGCAGCCTTTCCTCTTACCGCACGTAAAAAAAAAAGAACTTCTCCAAACCCAAAGCAAGGAAGCTTTGTTTCCTGGTTTTTCGTGTATAAAACCACTCAGAAGGTGCTCGTCTAGAGACCACAACTTTTAAGGAGCTCAAGGGTGAAGTTTCTCTTTCTTCACATTTAGGATTCTCAGCATGAAACGCGAACTTGCGTACAACGCTAGTCAGCCAGAAAAATAACAAAACATAATAGCGGCTTTAGGACGTTTATGCAAGATGCTTAGATTTGGAAAGGTGGTTTCATGACGGTCCTGACGATAGACAGGCGCTCAGCGATGAGAAGGAATAAACAAAGCAACGAAGACACCTGATGCGGGTTTGAAAGGCGACAGCGTACGTGTGTACACAGCGGCTTACTTTGGCATGGCTGCAAAGTTTATGCCTGCAATACCTGTAACGCCGTAAAGTAAACATGACTGCGGTTCTTTTGCCCAGCTTTCAAAAGAAGTCAGAGAACTTCGAATGCTTCTTGATTTAGAATTTTCAACTGGTTGCCGCGTTGTTTGCCAACCAAGACCCTTATATATGCTTTGCGGTTTCCTAGTAAAAAAACGGACAGCTGCGATTCGTGGAGCGAGCATGGCAAACATCTTGATGCTGTTGACACGACTAAATCTAAGCACGAAATATGTTCGACGTCTCTACTAGAGCAGCTTCAGTCAGAGCAGTGGTTACTATTACTTTTATCTCCTTTCATCGACACCGCTCTGCACTTCATTGATTCGCCATTTCTGAAAGCGAAGATGAACTGTTTGAGTCGTTTCTGAAAGCGCTTATGCTCTATGCATATAGGCACACAATTTACCCCCCGAAATGGACGTTGACATGAGTGCTTTTAGTCTCTGTGCCCACTGAAGCTCGTACAGGGTGATGGCTTTTAACCATTCCCCGAATATTTAGATTTAGTTTGTTGCCGATAACATAATTGTAGTACTTGTGCTGGATTATTCAGAGAGGCGGACATTACCTGCACGTGAAATCAAAACACAAATTCAACAAAAATTCCATAACCGACTTCTCAGTTTATTACTTTGCGGCACATACTGCAATCTACGAATCCCAGCCTGTGAGCTAGAAAGGCGTGTCCACTTCAATGAATTTCCAGAATGACACCAGTGTGGAGACCTCTGCAAAGTTGGACTCCGTTTCCAGCAGTCATCGTCATACGCCACACGACCGCACTGAGCCGGCTCTTCAACACTTCAATACGCGGTTCTGTTTTTAGGCACTGACATGATATTCTATAAGTAATCATTTCATAGCAATAGCCGTAAATCATGAAAGAATTTGTGGATGCTGCGAGATGGGCATGCAAGCGGCATATTATTATGCAATACTCACGGTAACTACTGGCGGTGCACCAAGTAGGACCCACTAGAAATAGCGGTAAATTGGGCAATTGATTGTTGATTCGTAGGGATGTGCAGCGCAAACGATGAGTACTGAAAAGCACCACACAGAACCAGCGCTATCCTAATTTACAAAATCCGGTTTAAGTATTCCTCCCTTTTTACCTATACTGCCAACCGATTCATTGCTGAGCCTCCGTAGTGGGTTGAACCATACCCGTCGGCACCAAACAAAACAAAAACAAACCAAGCTCGTCTTGTGTGGTGGTGGTGGTAACAACTTTATTAAGACTCTGCTCAATTATGATCTGGCAGGCCCGAGTCCTAGGATGGCCCCTCACAAGAAGCGACCCTTTCGGCCCAGGCAACGAGGGCTTTTTGTAGTTTTTGGTTCGGCGTTCTGAGCAGCTCCTCCCACGTCTGTTCTGAGAGAGCTGGTAGGAGCGATCTGGGTGGGGTAAGCCCGCGCACCCCCAAAAAATGTGATTTTGCGTAGCCAATGCTCGATTTGTGCAGTTTTGACATATTAGGTGCCATTGGCCGTTGGTAATTATGGCCAGCCAATGTGGGCTGGGGAACGACTTAGTTTGCTCTGTGTGGTTGTTTCCATGTGCAGAGGACGCGTTTGTTCATTAGTGCGAACAAGAGCGAAACGAAGGATTCTTGCCCATCTTATCATTAAGTTTCCACAACCAGGTCTTCATGATGACACAGAAATTAGGCATAAACCTTTCAGCTCTACTAGACCGATTGCATTCCTTTTCAAGCGTATGTGCAGTGCTCCTGTCGGCGCCATGATTACAGTATAGTCCTCGCCGCCTTCGCGCTGTATATGGGTTGACGACAACATTGAGAAGAAGGAAGAGGACAATGCCGTTGAAGATTATGCCCGGAAATCATCTGGGGCATGGTTGGCTTTCCGGGATTTTCCGGGGAGATTGCCATTTTATCGTCACACATTTTACATCCCGACAGCATGTGTTGAAGGCTGTCTCTAGCAGACTTGCATAGCTCTCGTATATATCGAGGTATAAAGTTTTCCCATGCACTGGACTCGTATAACTTTCTGTTTGTAATTCCCTCCGAGTAACGGACTCAGCTCTCTTCAGTTTAGTGTAAGGCGGTGGTAATATTCGCCTCCAATTTTCATAGAATTTGTTAATGTCGCTAAATCGTGTTACTCTGTGTTTTTCTCTGTCGATATCCATTTTTTTTAATGTGGTACATGTTGAGTTACTTCCCTGCATGATGGCAAAACGTCTGACACTCATCGACAACTTCCATTGGGGAAATAAGCCCGCGAATGTGAAGACAAAGCTTCGGCAGTCATCGGCAAGTCACCGTGGTCCGAGCCGGCGTGAGGTAACCAGCTTTACCAAGGCACTCGCCGCCAAGCCATTACAAACGCTATTTTAGGACGAAGAGTATCCGAGGGGGAGGGGGGAGGGGTTGTTTTTTTTTACCAGAGCAGCAACTTGAGTGGGACGTTCTCCACTGACACACATATGGCTCTCAATCGGATTCACCTTCGGCTATATACAAAGCCGCAAATTCTTTGAAGGAAACAATAACGGAGGCGATGCCCGCAAAATCTCTTGATGAAGTTTAAAAATATATATATATAATATGAGGTTTTACGTGCCAAAACCTTTTTCTCATTATGAGGCACGCCGTAGTGGAAGACTCCAGAAAATTTGACCAGCTGGGGTTCTTTAACGTGCACCTAAATCTACTTGAAGAAAAGAGCGCTACGAAGACGCGGACTTAAAGAGGAACATGTACGACGGACAAGGCGCTTCTAAGTACACGGGCGTACACGGGTGTTTTCGCATTTCTCCCCCATCGAAATGCGGCCGCTGTGGCCGGGATTTGTTCTCGTGACCTCGTGCCCAGCAGCCCAACATCATTGATGAAATGGCTACTCAGAAGATGAGCCAGGTGCTGGTCGGAGCATTCATAAATGACGAAGAGGCAAGGAAGCCCAGGTACGAACGACGTAATCTAAGGTGAAAAAAAAGTTGATTGCCCGACCAGGTTCGCGAGTTCGTGTGGCTGTTCAGTGTTAATGCGACACCGCAGGAAAATACGCACTTACCTGCATTGCCTCAGTGCGTGCAAGCGTGCAATCTCAGTGGTGCGAAGTTGAAGCTCTAGCACAAACTGTCTATTTAAATAATTAGGAACGCAGAAGTCGTTTTTCTCGGCAACCACTGCCCTTATTTCAATGAGGTTTTGTTCCATTTAAAAGAACACTTCAAATCAAATAACTGATAGCATGCGTATTTTACTGCGATAGCAATTTTAAGCATGACCAAGGCGTGCTTGCGCCGTTAGCATGTCATGTTGCCTAAGGTTCTTTCACCTGAGGTTCTTTAACATGCACTCAATGCACGGCACACAAGCATCTTTACAATTCCCTTACGCGTAAACGCGGCCGCCAAGGCCGTGATTACATATGGTGATATAGATGTGGGCATTAGTTAGATATAGAAGCTATTTTTAACTAATGTTGTTTCTATAGTTCGGCTTGGCGAATGGGAAAGTTATGAAAAGCGCTTGGCACCTAACTGCTTCAATTTTTTGCCTATACAGCAAGTCTTTTTCGGCTGCGTCATCTCCATGACCTCCGTATGTTATAAGCGTATTCGAGCATGGGCTAATTGAACGGTCTTTCAGGTGTGTACTCAGCCACAAAATTTTACGGAACATGAAATCTGAGAAAAAGCTGAATGTCTGCGCAGCCTCACACGGCAGCCCAGTATTCGCATATACAGCTTCGACCAGTTTGTGATAACAACATTGGGATGTTCGGTTTTACTAACTACTGTTACAGGCTGCTGGGAAATGGAACGTTTTCTGAGATCTCATGGTCCGTACGCTTTTGTGGTTGACTGTACTTCCACTTCGTTCCAATTTTACCACACGTGGCGCTGTGGAGAACACCACTAATGCTAGTCTCTTAACCGGGTCGAGATGATCTTGCTTCGTCGCGCAATCCAGACTTCCGGGTGTGACTCACTCCCATTACTCTATTCCCGCTTTTATTTTGTCAGTTCAGGATCGAAAGCAAGCTACAGCCAGGTCGTGAGTCGAACTCCTTCCACCATTCGGTGAAGGTTTCGAATTAGCTGGCTTGATTCGATTTCCGCCCCATTCGCCGAATTAGCCGGGCGTAATCTGAGTGACGTGCCGACTTCGATGGAAGAATGTGTTCCTTCTTCCTCCCCTTCCGTGCGCTTTCACTCTTTGCGGCGTCTCGCTGTCTCCCCGATTTGGCACACTTCCGCATTTTCAGATGTCGAACTGCCAGAAAATTCACTCTCTTTATCTCTGTCTCACTCGAAAGGAAACCGCTGACGTTAACCAGCATTTCTTTCTTCAACGCGAAGCGTTTTTCTTTGCCTGACTCGCATTGAACTTGCCGCACGCGTAATTACCTTCCTTGTCTCTGTGCCCTGACCGCATTAGATTCGCGTGCCGCTTCCTCACTCTGACGTCTCTTGCGGGGCCTCGGGGCACAACGGAATACCGACGGCAGACGTTAGAACCAAGTTAAGGCTTACGCTTAACGCGACGTGCCGGGAAACCTTGAAGTGACGCGAATACTTGGAGAGGCACGAACGCAAGTTGCGCGTGTCATCGTCATTTTTATTATCATTTTACGCTTGCTATGCCCCCGCACGACATTAACCTCTTAAGCACCCTTCACCCCCCCCCCCCCCCCCCCACCTCACTCACTAATATCCACTCATCGCAACTTTGCGTTAACTAATGCCTTGCAACACTCGGAAATTCCTTCTTATGGCTCCGGCGAATCATGCGCCACTGCCAAAAGAAAGTTACTTTTCCTCAGCTTCAAGTTCCTTGCCTAATAGACACGTCGTTTACTGTTCTACCCTTCATGCGACCGTGCCACTGATTAAACCTGCTCCCTGTACTTACCTCACCGCTCTGCCAAGCCGTTGCCGTTTCCAGCTCGCAACGCACAGAATCACGCGCAATAACTAGCGGCACACTACTGAAATGGAAAGCTTGGCGAGCTGACTTTCCTTGCGGTTTCATTTCATTTCAGTCGATTTTATTTTCCTTGTATAGAACTTGGCGCTGCGCGAAAGCGACAGGAGATCACGACAGGAAGGAACTTGCGGACAGCCGCCTTCTGTCAGTGTCTTCTTTCGGTTGCGCTTATGTAACACGTGCACGCCGAATCCTACAAGCCAAGTGAAGTCAAGTTCATTGCAACGGTCATATTCGAGAAGAGGGACTTGGCACGCGCATCGCCTCAGCGGGAATGGACTTGGGCTTGAGCAGAGAAAGCGCTGAAGTTGTTGACAACGGAAAACGGATCCCACCGCCTTCGCTTCGTGACCTGGCTGACTGAGCGGAACCTGATGGCCGCTATACTGTATCTGCGGTCGTATTGCAGCCAAAGCTGAGCAGTGTTTGTTTTTTTTTTTTCTGTGATAAACGCTGATCGGAAATGCGAAACGAATGCAGTACTTTGCGCCGCCTTAGCGCGGGAAATGTGAGTGGCGAGTACCTGAGGCGTCTGTACAGTGTTCAAGCGCTGTGAAGGGCGTGAACAACTCAGTGAGATGGCAGAATGAGAAATAAACTTCCCGGTGTTTACGGCACGTCACAGTATGTACAAGACAATCATACAAGGGCGGCAACTACGTATATGGGCAGTGAGTCGAAGTAGGAGATGACAGTTTCCTTCCCTTATTTTGTTTGCTTGGTGCTCCGGTTAGTTTGTTATTAGGGTATTTGTTTCGGCATTATGTTTGCATATGTACCCCGATCATATTGTACGATGACATATTTACGCAACCTGGAATATACATACACAGCGCTGGACACCGAGGCATATATATATATATATATATATATATATATATATATATATATATAAATGTATAAATAACGCAGGAATATAACGTAATAACAGAAGCGTTATTACTATTTCTGTTTATTATTACTAATAAACTAGAATTTCAGAAGGCAGGTTGATTATACTAGCATTACCGATCATATTGTTAATACTAGTAATATAATCAACTTGCCTCCCAAAGTACTAGTTTCGTGGTTCACCATTAGGCGCCGGGAATGGGCCAGCCCATGTAATTTTTTTTAGAACGTGCCTCGCACATGAATGCAAAGCTGATGGAACCGTGGCAGTTTCAGCTAAATTGCTCGTCATCCTGCACGAAGGCAGTCTGAGTAGCGTGCGTCATAATGGCTTGCGACAGTTAGAACAGCTTGCGACGGCTATGAACGTATCCATTTCCCTGGCATCGTACTTTGCAAAAGCTGACTTACTGCGAGCGTTGCAAGCTGAATATAAACGGCTTTCCTTTTCTAATGCAACTTGTGTCCGCAAAGTGAGGCTGGCACTTAAACAGACGAGTTTGAAACTTCGCTTTCTAAATGTGCACTCCGCGAAAATGCGTTTGTGTAACAACTCACCGTAGCTTATCTTATGCTGTGAATCAGCATGTGCATGTTTCTGTCTAAGCCTATACACGTAGTACATATGAGTACGGGCGCGAGTATGCATCGTCGAGGAGAGAGAAGTTTATGTCCGCGCACTGGTGGTCACTTTTCGTCGCAAAAGACAGCTAGAGATCGGGAGCAACAGGCGCTAACCCGATTTCCTCATTTACATTCGGCTTTGCTAATTTATACAGCCACCCTAATTAAGCCGGTCTGAGCATTAATGCGATTAAGCAGCACTTCTGTTTTAATTACACGTGAGCGGCTTATGTTCAGCATAGATATGCCAAGTCCTTTGAAGTCATACTTATTGAGTCATACTGCTGCGCATACATAATGGGCTGTATAAACTGAAGGCCCACGTGGAGAGGTACCATTTCTTTTCATTTCTTTTGTTTTGTTAGCTTCGGCACAAGAAAACGAACAAACTGATGAGAGAACCAGCTTCCCACCAAGACAAGGTCATTGAGGATCCGCCAATATTTCCAATGAAGCGGACGAAAAAGACGACACGCGTTGCACTGACACTTATTTCAACGCCTAAACAATGCTGCCGTGTCTGTAGACATGCGCGCTAGCATTAACGGCCCTGTTTCCTGTTCGGTCTGCAGCGGTCATAACAACTAACAAGAACAAGTTAGCCGCACTGCTTGTCGCTTCCGAAGTTAAGACAGATAATGTAGGAATTTCAGCAGAGCCAAGAAACATCGCTGAGGAAATATGGACTCACGTCCCAACTTTCACTGCTGCTCGATGTTTCCGTCAATATTACGGGCTTTCCGTTAATGAAACTTCCGATTCGAACCCAGTACGAATATCCGACTCAGATGCCGAATGTATTCGTGCTTGCGCACAACCTCATTTGTAAAGATCGTGGGTCATCCGTTTAGTAAAGAGAGACTTATTTACGTTTACGATGAGTGCATGTGATGCTTTTCCCAGCTCTACGTGAGGATAGCTGAAGTGCCTTTAAATGGTAATATTTATTCACTCGTTTGCTGCACATGGGAATGACATTATATTGAAATAAGAAAAGCACGTCAAGCCGTGCAGGTATAGTGCCTTGTTGCTTGAACGAATTACTTTAATGTTAGAGCATTCCACGCCGGTTAATGAGATTACTTACCTTCATCGAGGCATTAATTACTTACCTACATCGAGGCAACAAGTTCAGTGGCTGCTTAAACGAGAGGCGCATTCTGTTTTAATCACTGGAAGTTAGACTGCACATTTTGCCGGCCCAATATGTTCGGTGGGCAATTGGCATCTCCTTGCAGCGTCAGTGGCTGCAGGTAGAAAAATGCTAGAGAACAAACCCCGCTTGCGTCGCTGCTTCTCCCGTAAGCCTCCGACGAGTCTTTTGCTGGAAGACTGGGTAGCGGTAAAGGGACGATGACGAATACAACAACGACAGTACACGGCACTAACTTAAAACCTGCTTTCTTCATCGCAAACATCCGTTTCGGACGAAGAGGTGCTCGCCTGTATGAAAAGCGACTTGGAGCAGACGCCTCGTTTGAGTTAAAGATAGAGACGTTCGCATAGCGAAGTATCCAAATGGAAGTAAATGCGAATCTTCGGCAAAGAATGCCAATCGAATATCGAAGCAATATTTTCTTATAATAAACAAAGCGAAGTAGTAATTACAGTGTCTTTAGGAGCTAGTTGGTTCAGTTCGTGTGTGTGTGTGTGGGTCCTGTGTCTATATATATTAGTATTTTTTTACTTCGTATTGCTTGCTATGGCTGTTTCACCCGTTTCCGGGATTGGCAGCCATCGCTCATTGACAGTCGGTAGGCGTGCTTGCGATACAAAGACGTCCAGGAAAAGGGCGCGGGCTCCCACGCAAAATTAGAGGGAAAGAGAGATCGAGAGTGATTGTGAAGAGGAAGCTACGCTATTTTTCTGAAACCCTTTAGGGGGCACGGTATAGCGCCTTGGGGACGATAGAGAGAGGGGTTATAAGGAAGGCAGAGATGTTAACCAGTCAAGAGTCTGGTTGCCTACCCTACGCCGGGGAAAGGAAGAAGGAGAAGAGAGAGAAGGGAGAGAGAGAGAGACAGAGAGAGAGAGAGAGAGATGTGCACGGACAGTCATTGAGTCAAAGCCGCTTGTGCAAACCAGACGTTCTGAGAAAGCACAAAAGCGCCTTCAGTGCCTTTTCAGCCGATGATCGCTGGGGACGGTGCTCTAGTACTGTCTGTTCGCTCAGAGTTATGGAGCAGGGAAAAGTGGGCACAACCGAGTTGCGTGGAAGGGGAAGGGCCTTAAGCGTAACTTTTGCTCGCGAAATTCTGGTCCTTCGTTTGTTCGTTCACTCGCTCACTCATTCGTTTGTTCATTCGTTAGTTAGTTCATGCTATTCGCTTACATTGACAATCGTCGTCAATACTCCCCGCACAACTTTTTCGCATCGATACTTACGGCATACGTGAAACATGCCTAAATTCCGCTTAATTTTTTTTTGTATAACTTCTGATCCAAGGGTCCCGGTGCAGTCTCTGACTTTGGGACCCTTGTCTGTATACCATATTTTGTAACAAATTGTTATGAACGAATAATAAACTGAAACTGAAACTGAAAAAAAGAAGCGATTAAGGAGCCTAATAGCATCGTCCCACTTGTAGCGGCCGCTTCATGTAGGGCAGGAACGTTTGGCAACGCTCTGCCTTGTCTTTTCTGTTCTGTTATCACCTCCTTGAGCTGCAACATAGCCATTTGTACAACAAACTAGCCTAACGGCACGCTCTTCCAATTCACGTATCCAGAAAAGGCAATCGATGTTCAGAACCTCTTATCAGGAGTTCCTCCGAAACACCCATGAGAAGTTTAGTTAGGTTAGGTTTTGGGATTATTTCGCTTCTGTATTTGCTCAGCCACCCAAACACATCAGTTGTTCGTACGTATCTTGAAACAGTGGTTTACTGTGTTTTGCTTCAGGCCTGGTGAATAGATTAATACGAAAAGACACCAGCTTTTGGCTCTATCTTGTGACCAGGATCAACTTTCCTGCAGGTTATGTTCCTGAAGGAATTGCATTTGGCTTGGCCCATGTTAAGTTGCCTGATGGCCTCGCGTCTCCAGTTAGTTTAAGTGCTCTTGGTAGTATAACAAAACGCAAGCAAAAAATAGCAAAATAACGAAAATTTAGTTACTGGAGAGACGGCTCCACTAGCAAGACTGGGTCTAGCTTAATAAAATTCCTCTAAAGTGTTACTCTTCTTATGATTTCTTTTTAATTATTTACGTCAAGATGCGTGTTATAATTAAAAGAAAATGTTTGCTATCTAAAATGTATCTTAAGGAAACTTTGCGACCTTCATTAACAATTGAGCGTAATCCTCTTCCACAAAATGGAAGAAAATTTAGAAAAAGAAAGACGTTGAAGCGACTTTGATTTCTAGTTTGGTACCTGCGCATTGCTTTTAGAATAATTTCGCGACTGCACCTTCCTAGTTCTTTTTTAAAGCTCTAGTGGTTGTGAGCTAACTCCCAAAGTTGTCTTTATGTGCTCTGGTTCCCATCAGTAGAGTCCTAATGTGCATTTGCGAGAGCAATAAAAAGTAATACCACGTAGTACTTCGCGTAGTTCCGCAGTACCACATAGTGGCAGTGAAATGTTTTACTTCTAAGCCACTCCATCGATGCTACACCAAAGCACAAAACTGTTAAGCCGGAAGTTGAAATCAGTGTCTTTCCGGTTCCCTGTATTTTATTGCGATAGCAATTATACTGACTCTCCAAGAGAATTCTTGCCATAATAATCGCCGTCGCTGTCGGCGTCGGCATGGCAGTGAAGCTCCACGTATATTTAGGTATATGGGAGGATCTTTTTTTTGTTTTTAGTTTTCCATAATTCTTAAATATTGTCTGTCGCAGATAACATATTGCTAGTCCTTTATCTAGAATATTCAGAGATGCGGACATTATTTTCACGACAAATTGAAACACATATTTAAGTCATTAAAACTTTCACTAATTAACTCGCTAATAATAATTTTAGGGCACAAAGTGCAATTTACGAATTGTAGCCAGTTAGCTTGGAAGGCGTATCCACTTGGAATGAACTGCCGGAACGACACTAGTTTATATATCAGCGACATCCAATTCACTGCATCAAGCACCGTTGTTACACTTACTTTATTTAACAAAGCACTCTCTCATGCATTGAAGCCCAAAAGTAACTTAAACTGCACATGTATTTCGACACACATATTAGGAAATAGTATCTCCAAACTTGTTGTCGTCTGGGAGATTCATTTCAAGTTGACAGGTCTTGCAAACTCACAAACTACGAACCGTAAATTGCAATGTGTCCCGTAAAGTATTTGATTAGAAATCTATTACTGTATTTTCATTATTAGTTTAATATTCATTTCGACTTGTGTTGAATTGTCCGCCTCTTCGAATATTCAAGCTACAGGTCAAGGATTATGCTATCTGCAATAGGTGACTTAAAAACTTCGGAAAGCTTAAAAACTGTCCCTTAGTATTTATGCTATATGCTTATCCAGGCCGCATATGCGGGTTGTATTCCTACACTATGCTGTCCCTCAACGTTGTCATAGGAGTTTGTAAGTTCCTGACGAAATTATTTCTCATAATTATGATAATGACAGCTCACAAACAAATGTAATGAAACATATAACACAATCACAGTGCGTGCCTTTGACCCTAAATCTTATCTGATTATAATGTAGTGAAACTACGAAACAATATGAATGCACAAGCCTGAAAGTGACACAATTTTACTTGCGTTGTTCTTTGCGGCCAGCCTAGCGGCTCCCGTGGGATGTCATTACAGGCTCTACACGACGTGCTAAACGTAAGTGAAGGACAGGACGTGGACGGACGTAGTGTTTAAGAGTGCTCGAAATTGTGGAGCACCCGCGTATCTCAGGTCCACGCTAGTCAGACCCGTGCATAGTTAGAACACAGTCGGAGAAGTTCAAGCTAAGCCTCGTTATGGCAGTCGGTGCTTCATATTTCCTGCGAAACTGTCATATTTTTTTTCTCATCTCCCTATTTTTCACAAACCTTTACTTCTTCGCTAAGAACACTGCGCCTGGAGATTAAGACGACGCCGCTAGTTGCTATCGTACAACCGAGGCGCAGGTGAACGAAGGTGATGGGGGCGTGGCACAGCTGGCAGACATTCGCTGGCACAGCTTGTGGATATTGTAAGCCTTTGCCGACACATTTTATTATGGCCTGCCATAATGCCTCATTCAGAAACTACAGCACCCGTAATCAACAAAAGGGCAAGTTTTCACCCAAAACTTCGCTATTCTTCCTCTCTGTATCTTACCGTGACGTATGAACATGTATTCATTTCACATTGAAAACCTGCGAAAAAGTAATCTTAGAAGAAATGGTGCAGTATTGAAACGAGCAGGGAAGAAGTCACTGATGGAAGGAACAGGACGGAAGTGAAGCTTATTCTCAGCTGTATAAGTCCCGAGTTCATTTCCCGTCTTCTATTTGAAAACGTTTCTTTATTCAATTTTCTCACGCTCTTTTGCAGTTTTGTTTCGGAAATTTAGGCTTGGTGATTTTGAGTGTGCTATAAACAGGCAATTTCCACTTCGTGCTTTCAAGGCGCACCTCATTTGGGAAAAAATAGCGTCTTCCATCGCGTAAGCGTAACTCTTGATAATCAGATGTGTTGCAGTCTCACGTAGAGCCGGCTTTTTTTTTTTTTTAACACTGCGAACGCTCTCAATTGTGGACGTGCATGAGTAAGAGGGACTTTGCCTTAAATTTAGCGGCTTCTTCCAGTAACAATAGTACTAAGGATCTTCGAACTTTTACACTGAGAATGCCCTTGCGCTTAGAAGCGTAGTTGATATCAAGGTTTTATTTTAAAACTTTTAACGTCTTTTTTATATGGGAAAGGATGCACAAGTATAAATATGGTGCTTCACTTGTCTATGGCCTTTTTTTGCCATAATATGTTTTTCTCAAGAATTGGTTGGTCAAAGGACACCTGGGGTATGCCTTGAATTATTTTTTATAAACCTGAGCTCTGTGAGCAATTTTCCAGGTACATTATTTTTTTCGGAAAGCACAGTGCTGGTCAATAAAAAAATTAGCGGCGCATTCATCGATCAGAGATGATTGGCGATTTTAATAGTACTATGAATCTATTTTAAGGTTGGTGAGTAATTTGAGAAGATGCGTTTTATGTAATGACTATTATAGATGGCACCACGTAACCAGTGACACGAGCCAAGTAACCCAAGTTCACATCAAAGAAGTTTCTCGAAGTGCCGCGCATACATACCCGGCGGCAGACACGCTTATGCCCAAGTTTTAGTCAAGCTAGCTCAGAGGCCCCAAGCATGGGACCATTGTGTGAGGGGGGGGGGGGGATTACAATGATAGGAGCAAAGTCAGGAGCTTGAGTAATATGAATTTACAACGGTTATTCATTGTTAGTACCGATCATTAAAACGCAAGAACATGGCGTCAAATAGGTTGACTGAAGAGCCTGACATGCCCAGAGGTCCGTAGCATGTGACCCAAGTTAGAGACAAACAGTCTCTCAAAGAGCGACCCATGGATCAATGGCAAATACCCAGAGACCCAAGTTGACTTCAAAGGAAGAGCCGCGCACAACCAGTGTCCCATACCAAGAGACCCAATTTGGTTCGAGGTTTGGTTTCAAACACTATTCCGTAAGAATTGCCGCCCGATGCTTCACCAATTAGACTATGTACAGCCAGTGACCTAGGTTGACGTGAAAAAGGTTAAGCGCGGACAAATAGACAAAACGAGAGAGATGTAAATCAGAGAAAGGCAGGGTGGTTAACCAGAGTTAAAGCCTCCAGTTTGCTACCCTGCACTAGGGAAAGGGAAAGCGGTAGTGAGGATAGAAAGAAGAGCGGCGCAAAAAGAAATAGGGGAGAAAAGAACGGGATCATTATTAGGGGATAGGGATAGGATCATCCTAATAGGCTACTGCCACGTAAAAATGTCAAGAAAGCCTTGACCGACTTTCGGTGCGACAAAAACAGACAGACGTAACTGAGTGACGTAACCAAAGAATGATAATCACATTAAAAATTGTAAAAAATTATCGTCATCCTAGTCTCGATCTGCGATATGTTAGCTTCCTGGTTAGCTCGAATGGTAGAGTGACCGTGCCGGTAAGGCGTTAGTCATGGTACTGAATCATGGACTAGGGCGAATTTTATATCTGTGAAGCGCGACTTTCATGTTACATTCAGGGCCATGATAATTTCGTCTTTCATGAGCGTTCCCCCGTCTTCTAGGCTTCCGCTTAATTAATTTACGATTACTCTTTAATATATTTACGGCTGTTCGAGGTTGACCAAAGGCTCTTAGCACGCTTAAATCGTTGCGCTATTTTAACATTCCCAAGTTGGGAACTTGTTGGCATTAGTTCGAGAGTAGCTAACTTAGAAAAACGCCTTTACGCATCACCTAAAGCACAGCTCATAATTTCTGAAAACTGTGCGCCACGGGAATCAAAGGAAATCAAATAAAATGTTTGCTACAACTGTGCTGTGAGCGCGAGCAAACGGTATTCAGTTCTTGTTTTTTTTTTGTCCAGAGCAATCCGTTACAGTAGTGACAGTTTGAAGCTCCTATAATGTTTCCAGATCTGGAGAGGCATGAAATTATGTAGGAGAAAACTGTCATTGCTGTATTTCCTTCAAAATTTCTTTTCTGCCTCAAACAGAAAGATAGCTCGGCCTACAACGATCTTCCACATGTGGCGAGAACTTCCCGCTTCAATATAAGCAGCACGGACGTGATACCAAACGATATTAATCGTTAACTATGGGTCTACGTTAGTGGGCAAGTGCAAAGCAACGTATTCGAAACTATTTTTGAACGTTGAAGCGTCGTGGGGCTTGAGCAACTATGTTTGATAAAGGTAGCGCTAGAAGTTAGTTGTAAAAGGAACAAAATAAACATGGCGAAATTTTCGGTTTCTGCTAGTTGGTCGTACGCAACTACTGCTGGTGCAGCGCTCCAGGGGCACGAGCTCAACAGAGAAAACTGACATTTACCAGCCACGGTGAGTCTATTCCTAAAAGCAGACTCATGCGTTGCACTCCTTGATGAGTCTCGTATGCGGTGAACAGTCTGCGAGGTAAAGTTATACGAAAAGTTAAACATAATGCGCGAGGATGTGAAAAGAAAGAATCGTGTTTACGAAAGGTTTGTCGAAAAGCGGATATTAAAAACCTATCCACGGGGTTTTTTTAGGCGAAGTGTGCAGCACCTTCGAAGAGGTGAACGATGAGCCAAAACAAACCTGTACTTTCACACGCTCGCACCCCAGCAAGTACGTAGACACACAAACTCAGATTTTCAGAAGTGCCTGGCTACGGTGTTTTATTTCTTGCCGTCAGAATGACAAGCTTTACGAGACGCCTTGCCCTGGGGCAGGGTAACCCTAGCAAGCGCTAAATTGACCATTCATACTGTCGGATTTACCATGTTTTATTTTGCGTGACCTATTTTCACTGCATTATCACTGTTAGCATATTATTGTTCGATGCGAAAGGCATCTACTGTGTCTGAAGCTGCGGTTATCTCCAATTTAATGCTGAAAGATCTTCGTCTAATCTGATTGCACATGCGGTGCTAATGGTCTGTACACTATCGATTGTACATCGTCACCGGTGTTTACTCTGGCTTGTACATTGTGACGTGTGCATGAAGAGGATAGAATTTACCCGTAAGAAAAAATTTGGAACGACCGACAGCTGTGTTCACACCTGTTGTTGCCGCTTGAATGCCATGTGTAATTTTGGCCCCAAGTTCGACAAACAATCCATTAGATTCCTGACCCACTCGCACTTTTGGCAGCGTTTTGCTTCTGCGAGATGATGTTAATGACAGTAGCTATGCTCCGCACTTCCGTATTCATAAACTTTTCTGTTACATCTAACGTTTACAAAACATAAATATTCGTCCGACAAAAAATACGTCATCGCAGCTTGCGATTTGTATCGTGCAAGCCCTGCTGTATTGGTTCAATGTTCATGGGACGTCGATATAATTTTTGCTCTCTACCTGCGCTCGTGTTATGCTCCAAAACCAACTGGAAAATGTATATATTGCACTTAAAGCGTTCGTGTGTGATGCCAGTGGACATAAGATTGGTAAGCGACTAACAGCAAACTAAAGCGTCCAAATGTTGCTTACGTAGAAGGTCCCGTATTTTTTTCTTCTCGAAAGCCGTGGAAATATTAGGGCTGCTAATGGTATCAGAGTAATTTGCGCGCAGATATACGAAAGATCTAGCCAATATTCAATACTCGCTGCTTTTTTATAAGATCAACCACAACAAGGCTGGTAGATATTCCAGTAACAGCAGTACGAAAAGGAAACAATTATTCTACGCATTTAGAGCGCGCAAATGGTAATTTCTTTTTCTGTTTTCCTTTTTAATGGTTCCTTTAGATCGGGAAGTAGTATCTCAAAAATATTTTGTTATGCTAGAAAGGGCGGATTTGAGAAGACAGTGTGTGTGTGAAAACATTTATTGGAATGAGGTCTGGAGGCTCGACTTCTTAGGTCAAGGCGGGCCGCTCCCACGTTGGCACTGTCAGGCCAAGCCTTTCAGCGACATCATGGGCCCTCTGGACGGCCCTTAGTTGGTCCTGAAACAAGGGGCTTTGAATCCTTTTCTCCCACTGTGTCCATTCTTCAACGAGGTTGGGGAGAATCGCGGGGCACCCCACCAGCATATGTCTGATTCCAATGATGCCATTACAATCGTTGCAGTCCATCTTAATCTCCCTCTCTGGATATATTTTATTAATGGTGTACGGTGTGGGATATGTACCTGTTTGCAATAAGCGCAGTGAGACTGCCTGCGCCCTGTTCAGTTTTGAATGTGGCAATGGGAATTACCTGCGTCCTAAATAGTAGTGTTTGGTAATGTCATTGTGTGTTATTAAATGATATCTAGATTCCCTGGCTTGATGGTGAACGGCTCGGTTGTGACTGTCACGGTTAGCAAGTCCTCGTGCCAAGTCACGAGCAACCTCATTGAGGTTTATCCGAGTCTCGTCCACTTTTCCCATATGCGCAGGAAACCATCGAATTTAATTTATCATAATCCCAATGTTTTCAAAAAGTTTAGCTGCAACACCAGCTACGTAGTCTTGCCTCATTTATATTCGCATGCATTTGCAACTGGGTACACTGGAATACGACTAGCTTGTCAGTAGCGTTGTAATAATACCGAACTCTTTGTGTCACGCGGATTATTACATCGAAATCACTAAAATATTAACCTACAGTCGCTTACTAAGACGTGATCTATATGAGAAAGTGCACGAGCACCTATTCTAATTACTCTTCACATCATCACGCTACTTCATGCTACAAAGTAGGGGTCACTGTATGGAGTTCTTTGGTTGTCATGTCATGAGCACCGGTGTAAGACAACTTCTGGTATGCCGCTCTCTAGACATGAAGCGTCATAATCGAATGGTTACCTAAAATTCTTTAGTCAACTTGTTTGTAGAATGATAATGTAGCTTGTTTCAAACTAGAAATAGTCGGTACGCGAAAGATACATATTTGGCTGAAATTTTCGAATTGGGCAAAAAATCAGAAAAATGGGCTTTAATTGTGTAGCAGACGCATCATTGTTCCAACTAACACTTGCGCGCTTTACGAAGCAGGCAGGTTGTGAAGCTGCTAATACGCCTAGCAATGCGTTTTGAATTTCGGCATAATTTGATTTACGCGTGTTTAGGAACTGCTGCTAGACACTGGATTTCTCGCAATTTAGCATACTTTATATTTTGCCAAAATTTATTATTTATTAATCACGACATGCGTCATAATATCGGTAAATAGCACGCTAATAGGCAAAATTTGTATTTCAGCGTTCATTAGTCATCAACACATGAATTCTGGCCTCCATTACCAGTGGTATTATGTTGCGCCAAAAAAAGCTTCCTCTGAACTTCTTCTCCGCTTTGTTCATTATTCATGAACATCAATATTGAAGCAACTCAGACACGCCTGTGTAGGGTGAACACCCTATACTCTAAAATACGGTAGCTTACGAAATCAACATGGTTCTCATTCTCGCGACATTCGTACTGTTTGCCGGTGTAATAAATGCAGCTCACTTCTGCGGGCTCGTAAAAAAGTTTCTACATAACATTTGAAATTCTGATCGCCTTTCGTTACAAAGTCGGTTCAATAGAGACCTTAGATCTTCAGGACACGATTGCGCTTTCCGGTCCCGAAGACGTCGTTTACCCAAGCCCGTCTTGATATTGACTTAGTCGTTGTGTAACTTCATTGTCACACAGCAGGCAGTGCTCTGGAAACCTACGACTAGAATTGAGACAGAACACGTGTGTCAGTAGATATGAACCACCACCAGCAAATCGTGTTCTCATTTTGTTTGTTTAGGCGGTGCGCGAAGAAGGACCAAGTGATGTTAAAGCTAGGTAACGTTTCTTTTCTGACGAAAAGAAATGTAAATTGTATACTAAATAAAGAAATCGTCTTTAACGGGGAATAAAATATAAAACGCTACAAAATGCGTAGCTGTATAACATCAATCTCTTTCAATGTTCCATATAGGTGGTGTGTATGTTGGCTTTTGTGTATGTGTGTGCGTGGGTGTGTTGTGCATGTGTGTGTGATGCAAACGCTCGAGCGAGGAGACGGGCTTGTCCCAACAAAATATCCAGCTGAACACGGCTTCAGCCTTCAAAGATTTATGGCCATTCTCATCGAGTCAACACACGCTTTTCGTTTAAGCGATAAATCCCGACTGGCTGGACAGTTCTTCACTCTCAGCTTGACGCAAAGTGCAATTTCACCCGAGCTGTCGCCATCTTGGTGTCATATTGCTCTCAAGATTATGAGATGCGTTTTAATATGCGGGTGCGGAATTCAGAATACTTTCCATTCGCAAGTGCTCCTTACTACTGACTGGATATGTCATCGCTAATGTTATTGTCCGCCTTCTTAGTGGCTGTAATCTCTTCTGAGAGCTTTAGCTAGGTACACTTGAAGCGAAGCTTCGTTTGCGTTCTTCCCCTGCGTCCAGGGTCCTGGTTGTTGGCTGAAGTGGTATTGCCGATTATGCAACTAGGGTCACTAGGTGCGCGCCACTGGACATGTTACCAAATGGACAACTTGGAGTAATGGGCGTCTGCAACCGGGCCTGTTGGCGCAGGACAAGTGATCATTCTTGGCCAATTCCCAGAGTGGGTACAAGTGAAGTTGTGTATGCCTGAATAGACACGCAGAACGAGAGTTTGGAAAAATGAAAATTCAAGAAGTCAACAGGTCGGTATGAAAAGCGGTCGAGCGTGGTGAAGGAAGTTAAGCGAAGAAAGAGCAAGCAACGCCTGCATTGAGCAAGGAGCATTGAGTTACATAGAAGCGAAGAAGCAGAGTGAACTGACGACATTTCGGCAAACATCAAGGAAAGTTGGGAATTGTAGTGTAGATATGTACAACGATTGCAAAGACGAGACGGCAGACGAGCGCTTTGCGTCTCATCTCATCGTTGCTGTCGTTGTGTATACCTTCGCTACAATTTACACCTGTGCCATACGAACAAACCCAGACAGCCACATTAATCAAAGAAAGCTTCACTTAGAGTCAATTCACACACACGGGGGTTTCCACCGTTACGTTCTTTTTTTCAGTTCCTTCCTTTTCTTGTGAATACGGTCCTTGTTTGTAGCGGAGTATCTCGCAAGTTTCTTCTCGTTGTACGTGAGATCAATCCTTCTCTGATGGTATTAATAATGTAGACATGTGCATGGGAAAAACAGGAAATCTTGCAATCTAAAGCTGCTACCGCGCAACATAGAAAGGAAAGTGGCGAATTGTAGCGCAGATATACACAATGATGTCAAAGACAAGACTTACTATGCTGCGCTGTACCAGTTTATAATGCAATACCAACTCGCACGATCCTCAACGGTAGTGAAAATCCTGCAAACTTTTTGTCGAGATTATTGAAAAATACAACTATAATTTCCACTTGGATGGCAATCTTTTTCGGACATGACATGTAACTATGAAAGTTAGGCCACGAATTACGAGGGATGTTTATACGACAAGCAGGTCTGTAATCATCATCATATGACTAACTTCAATGCAGCTTAGCCTGTAGCAGTGTCGTAAAACTGGCTATTATGTAATGCACGACTAAGATTACGTAATGCCCGCCGGTTAAACTCAGTCAGAGGACGTACGGACAAGGATTTCTCGACATCGACTGGCATGAAGGACTTATTTTAGCTGATATTATGTTTTAATGCGAACGCAATGTAAAGTTCATGAAGCAGAAAATCCGGCGTTACAAACAATCACCTGGTCACAGAGACGCGCTCGTGCGACTGCTCGCGCTTTCATCGTCTTCTTCCACGGCTGGCTCCAATGCTGCTCAGTATGCTAGCGTTCGCATAATGCGCCCCTTCCCCCCCCCCCCCCCCCCTCTGCGAAGGAGCTGCGCGCACTGGCCCACTCCCAGTGGGTGCGGTGATTTCGATAAGTCCTGTCGTGTGCTCCGATGGACGAATCTTCGGCGAAAATGGTACAGAAAGTCATGTGATCACAAAGACAGACAGTACCGGTGGCCGGTCTATATATAGCTTACTAAGACGACGAACGAGGCTATCTGGTGGACGTTGCTGTCTGTCGGTGCGCATGATTTCGGTGCGGATGATTCCGGTGAGTTCTGCCATGCGCTCGGATGGAGGAACCTTCGACTCTGAGTTCACAGTCAGTAGCGGCGCCCGCCTCCTTCGGAGGTCTGCGCAAGCACGCGAACGAGGCCGAGGCACGTGATGCGAGAAATGATACTAGGCAACGTGGAAAAAAAATGTCACTATGCTTCGTAAAACGAGTCATCGTCGGGAAGACGTCGCACAGCTTTGGCGTTCTTCCACGTAGGGATACCTAAGTCCCCCTGACTTTTAAGTACAGTCGCGATCATTACATTGGGAAACACGGCACTAGCAAAAAAAAAAAAATATCTTCGAGCGCAGCTCCGTAGCCTGTAATTGGTTGAATACGTTTTATTGGTCAAACACGTGCGCGTACGTATGCGCTCTTGACCTTTGGTCTCCAAATTTTTTTATCGCGACTGTACATCGTAGTGCAGGACTACGAAATATTGTTGAAAACATGGGGTTCTTTAACAAGCACCCTATACATGGAACAGAGACACTTTCGCATGCAGCCAACATCAAAATATGGCCGCCGAGACCATGATCTAATCCCACCCCAATCGGGCTTAGCCAACAATCTTCGTCGATTGGTTCACTTCTTTTCAGTTTTCTTTTAGTGCCCATTGAATAATGGCTCGCCTCCGGTTAAGAACCGTGATCGTCGAATTCGGCGGCTACATGCGAGCACTGCAAGATCCTACGAGAATATGGTGGTAGTGCAGTGACAGGTACATATAAATAATTTCGTTTTCACAGTTCGGTTTCGCGAATTGGACTGGTACCAAAAGTCCTTGGCGCCTCACTGTTTCAAAGTTTTGCCTGCAGCCGCTCAAATCCACGCAGGGCAGAGACTACAAAGACTCAGCAAAGTGATCAGTGCATGCATACATTGAAATCATCCATACAATACACAGGACAGCATACGTTTCAATAAAAAAACATGCTCAAAAGAAGCATCCGAAGCACAATAAAGCATTGCACACCCCTTTCCCCCGCTCAGCAAATGTAGTGGTGGTTTTGCTGCAGCTTCACTAAAGTAACCCCTATTCACCTTAAAAAACGCCTAAGGTTGTGGATTTCACTTTCACCAGAGGTCGATGGTTCGAGTGTCTTAATTAGCTTTATTTTAATTAACCGTGGCTAATTAACATCGCCATAATTAAGAACAGTGGTCGTCAGTTCAAGTGCCGTAGTGATCTGTCTTAATTAAGCCTTCATTTCATGTTCACTGTGGAACATGACAAGCGGACGACCGATCATGGTTGATAAGGGTTTACACTGGTCGGATCAAGTTCCCTAACATCGATAACGACACAGGGCTGCGTAGAATTGGGCAAATGACACAATGCTTTCACACGCTTAGACAACTGGCAGAGGAGGTTCTGCGTGATTTTTTCTCTAGTCATCATTCGGTTATTTCCATAGACTCGCTTTACCACTTTTGCAGTTTTTTGCCCCAAACTTCAGGCAGTATGGTGCTAGCTCACGCTATTTCACTGCATGATTGTGCAGTTATGAAAGACACCGTTTCGTTACTTTTGTTGGGCGTGCAGCCCCTATTTGGGCTGATTTTTTATGTTTTTCTCAGATGTAATTTAATTATTCTTCAAGAACCTTAGTAATGGTGCTGCCATCCTTTCGGTTTGATCATTGTCGTCATTTGCAAGGTATACGATGTGCACACAGAAAAGAGAAATGTTGCACTTGACCTTCCGCTAAATCTGGATTGATCTAAACCACATAAGAACTCAATCGTTTGCAGCTGGAACAGTCTACTCGCGCTCTCGTTGTTCAAAAGCTTGGCCTAATGTTTTCTTCCTGCTGAGTGGAGGTGGGCTTCTGGAATTGGCCTGACAGCAAGAGGAGAATGTCTTCACGAACGTTACGAAGCACCAGGCAAGATGGGAACGTCAGCAAGGATATCAGCGTTACCCCTTTTATGATATGTCCTCACCCTGGCGTGTGCGTTTGTGGGCGTGCAATTGTCTGTGTAATTACGTAGGCTTACATTCCTGTGCGTAACGAATTACGTGTAATTGCTTACCTGTAATCAATTACACTTCTGGTAGTACAGTAATTTATTGATTAGCTTTAGTGTCCAGTAACATTCCCTGCCACCGACCTACTCCTGTAACCAATTACAAATCACTTGAAACGACTTCATTTGTTGGCGAGAGGTGCTGCAGTACGCGACGAAGCTATAAGCCTACTAACTCTTTGCATGATTTGAAAATTATAACAGCGCTAACAGATGCATCTACGCAGGAACAAGGACGAGACACAAGCGCTGCAGTGATGGGCTTGTGTCTCGTCCTTGTTCCTTTGTGGATGCATGTGTTAGTGCTGCTTTAATTTTCAAATCAAGTATGCACCAACTCACCCAGAAAGAAGTTTTAATGAATGACTCTTTGCAGGTCAATTGAATCCAGTTCAACCTGAATTCAAGATGAGGTCTTGAATTAGGATTGAACTGCATTGAAACGGCCGCGTTTGTCACAAGCTGCAGTTTAGCGGTACAGCGTGCGCAGACTGTCCGACCCGATCACTCAGTTTGGTTTCCTCATCGTAACGATCTGCCAGGTGTTCTCGGTGCATTTGAAAAGACGATAGTATGGCTTCATAGCGATGGACACTCCAGAGGTCGATGCCTAGAAATGAACCAACTGACGACTTTCTTTCAGCGTTACGTAGTCTCTACAGACTACATAGTCTCTACAGACAACTCCTTCTCCAAGCCCCAGCAACGGCAGATTGATCTGTTTCATAGAGAACCCAGAACGCGAGCATTTCGGCGTTGTGTAACGTCAAAATTGTGCTCAAGGATTTTTTGCGTTACAACACCACTTTTCACTCCAGCGTGCACTTCGATTCAGTTTTCATCTCAGCTGCTCGTTTCCTCACAAATTTCGGGAAATTTCAATAAAGAAAGGTTAACGGCTTACCAAAATTTCCAATACAAATTGTTAGTGAAGAAAAACAACATGAGAAAGGCTGCAGAAGACGCACTAAAATAGCCACACCAGCTCCCTCATTTCACTGTATTTGCAACAATCTTAGAGGGGTAGGGAGAATGCAATGTAAGAATTGCATTTTGCGATTGCCTTTTAGTAATTGCTCACTAGGTATTATGGGACAGCAATTAGTCACTGCTCTCAAACACATTTTTGAATAAACTAATTGTAATTCTAAAATGTGGCCTTTTTTTGCAACGTGTGCAAGTTTGGTGACGTTAAAATACAGCAACGTACCTGGGCAGTGGGAGTCTACGTGCCTACTGTGAAAGCTAGCTTTTTGCTTGATCAAAACTGCATTGCAGTGGCAATGACAGTGACAAAAAGTATTTTTTACGATCCACTGTGCTGCTCATTACGCTCCTCTTCTCACAAATTCATTTCGTAACAACTTAAGATTAACTTATGCGCAACATGTGTTGCTGGGGCTTCCAAGGTCAGGGGTTATGGCAGCTAGTAACTGGAATTATTAGCATTTTGTTGTAATATGTTTCGATTATTTTCCCCTTCATAATTTATCGCGTAGAAGGTTTACATGTTGTACCATGCAGCATGATACTTTAAGCTTTGCGGAGCACATGGTTCTATTTTTGTGCTATGCTATTCAAGTAGCCTTGCTTGCTTTGGGCACTCGTCAGGCCTAAAGGAGTGAAAATGTTGCTTTTCTTGCCTAATAACTGATAATTGGACTGGGTGCTTAATTCCATATCCAAACAACCGCAACTAAGATGTATTTGCGCTTCCAGCAGATGAGCAAATTTATGCGAGACTCAAGCATAAATTTTTGGGCAGGGACATGGCAAATTCAAAAACTTCAGCAGAGACACTTGAGACTGCCTACTTGTATAACGCGAAATGTATAATGTACTTGTATAATGTACTTGTATTATGTACTTGTATAATGCGAAAGCATTATACCGTTTCTAGACCTGGGACCGTCATGAAGGCGCTCATTTTACACACTCATGACGTGTGTAACAACCTCCCCATTGTCTGCGCTGTCACGTGACCAATGACGCACGCACTAGGCCACACTTTTTGTCAGCCAGACTTGTGGAGCCACCATGTCGTCGGGTAAGCGTGCTAGCCTCACACCCCGGAGCCCCGGGCTCGATTCCCACCCAGACAGAAATTTGCTTAATATTCATTTCAAAGCCATTATTTACTTTGTTTACAGAAACCTTCCTCAGAAATTTGACGTGAATCCGAGTATTTTTGACGCGTTTTTACTGCTTGCGCCGTCTGCCACTTTGGTACCGTCGCTCAATCACGCCGACGACGACGCCGGATTTTCACATAGTGTGGCATATAATGCTTTGTCATTAATAAAACAATGAAAATCGGGCTGGGTCGTAGCAGCCACTGTGGGAGAAGAGATGGGCAAAACAGCGAAAATCACACCAACAGGCAAGATGTCTTTAGCGCAAAACACGCTTAAGCTCACTGGATGTGCTTTTAAGGCAAGTAATTTCCAAAAGTGTGAACACAGTTTCTCTTTTTTCTTACATTCATCCCCAATTGCATACAATATTCAATATGCGAGCACCATGGTTCTGGAAAAGCTGGGCAGAGTCTTGTGAGGATTTCAGCGCTGCCCATCTTCAACGCACGAAAGACAGGTCAACATTATTCATTAGGAGCAAATATTTCAGTATAGTTTCCATTTCTGACCCCTGTCTTATTTTTCATGTCAACTATTGCAATGAAATTCTAACATAACAGTGTTTGAAAGGTCCAGCAAGTGGTAGAGCAGTCTGTGCTGTACGTTGTATGGTCGTGATCACTTTGCTCCATGATAGGAAAATAAAACATCCATGGCAAAACTGAGCACTTTGCTACGTAGTTGTAAAAGGTCTCTTGAAGCTAGCTCTGCATTTTCATTCGGAAATACGAAGTTACGGTGCTTGAACAAAATAAAAATAAAAGTTCACACGTTCTTCAAAAAGTGGGCTTTGTTACTCGACAACGCAGTCTGACAGCAAGAGCACGCTCTACAGGAGCAAGCTGTGGTATCTGCCTTGTTCGCCAGGAAGGATCGGAAATACACATCCCATGAAGAAAATACTACACAGCCTCTAGCTTTTTAGTAACTGTGAAGGTTCAATATTTTCACTTGGTGTTGCCAAACTAACCATTAAAAAAAGGTCGCAGTTTTGCCCGAAAGGCGAAGCAACGATTACGATAGCAAATTAGTGGACAGCTAGCTATACGAAGTAAGGATACTAGTTTTGTCAGTGGTATAAACGTGTATATATAGGCATACTAACTAAATTAACAAGCATGGTTCACACACACACACACACACACACACACACACACACACACACACACACACACACACACACACACACACACACACACACACACACACACACACACACACACACACACACACACACACACACACACACACACACACACACACACACACACACACACACACACACACACACACACACACACACACACACACACACACACACACACACACACACACACACACACACACACACACACACACACACACACACACACACACACACACACACACACACACACACACACACACACACACACACACACACACACACACACACACACACACACACACACACACACACACACACACACACACACACACACACACACACACACACACACACACACACACACACACACACACACACACACACACACACACACACACACACACACACACACACACACACACACACACACACACACACACACACACACACACACACACACACACACACACACACACACACACACACACACACACACACACACACACACACACACACACACACACACACACACACACACACACACACACACACACACACACACACACACACACACACACACACACACACACACACACACACACACACACACACACACACACACACACACACACACACACACACACACACACACACACACACACACACACACACACACACACACACACACACACACACACACACACACACACACACACACACACACACACACACACACACACACACACACACACACACACACACACACACACACACACACACACACACACACACACACACACACACACACACACACACACACACACACACACACACACACACACACACACACACACACACACACACACACACACACACACACACACACACACACACACACACACACACACACACACACACACACACACACACACACACACACACACACACACACGTGTCCTTCAAGAAGTGGGCTTTGTTACTCGACAACAAAGTCTGACAGCAAGAGCACGCTCTACAGGAGCAAGCTGTGGTATCGGCCTTGTTCGCCAGGAAGGATCGGAAATACACATCCCATGAAGAAAATACTAGACAGCCTCTAGCTTTTTAGTAAATGTGAAGGTTCAATATTTTCACTTGGTGTTGCCAAACTAACCATTAAAAAAAGGTCGCAGTTTTGCCCGAAAGGCGAAGCAACGATTACGATAGCAAATTAGTGGACAGCTAGCTATACGAAGTAAGGATACTAGTTTTGTCAGTGGTATAAACGTGTATGTATAGGCATACTAACTAAATTAACAAGCATGGTTCACACACACACACACACACACACACACACACACGTCCTTCAAGAAGTGGGCTTTGTTACTCGACAACAAAGTCTGACAGCAAGAGCACGATCTACAGGTGCAAGCTGTGGTATCGGCGTTGTTCGCCAGGAAGGATCGGAAATACACATCCCATGAAGAAAACACTAGACAGCCTCTAGCTTTTTAGTAAATGTAAAGGTTCAATATTTTCACTTGGCGTTGCCAAACTAACCATTAAAAAAAGGTCGCAGTTTTGCCCGAAAGGCGAAGCAACGATTACGATAGCAAATTAGTGGACAGCTAGCTATACGAAGTAAGGATACTAGTTTTGTCAGTGGTATAAACGTGTATATATAGGCATACTAACTAAATTAACAAGCATGGTGCCGCGCGCGCACGAGGAAACATGAACACATCTCCCTCGATGACCGCGTAAACTCGCTGTGAAAACGCTTCAGTGACGAAACGCGGCAGCAGCAGCGAGCGAATTGACCTTCCTTCGTGCAGCCGCTTGCATCAACGCCAGGTAAGTCGCAAAAACATAGCGCGAGGTAGAATCTGTACCCGTCTCAGATGGCTTTCGAGATGAGGCGGCTCAGACCGGCGCGCGCGGCCACCCGGGCCGCCCGGAGTCCAACGCGGCCCACTTTCCTACCCTGCCATCGAAGTACTGCGTGCGACGGAAGGCGGCGCGTTTTTCACCCACTTTCATCCGTTTCGCGAGCGAGATTGAGGCGCAATCGCCGGATCACTCTCTCACACGTTTTCACTTGCACATACAGCGTACGACAAACGGCGATGATTTTATCACAATTGGAAATTATACGGAACCTCACGGCGACAGCGACACTGAGGGCATACATGCACCTGGAGTGTCCACATAATTGCTGTCGCAATAAAATTATACTTGACCTTCTTCGTTGCTGTGTTGCCCACCCTACAGGCCGCATACTTGCTGGTAAGCTTGCTAGTTCTTTTCCTCCACTGTGAGTCAATGTTTTTCCTGTACAGATACCAGAACACTCTCCCAGCCCATTCACTTTCTTCCATATTCCTCAGCCGTTCTTCATACTCAATTTTACTGCGAGCTTCCCTCACTTCAAAACTAGTCCAGCCCATATCACCCTGCGCATCTTCATTTGTAATCTTGCCGTGAGCGCCCGATGCGAGGTGAGCCACTGACCTTTGCTTCCCGTCAAGTCCTCATTGTACCCCTGATTTAAAGCAAACAAACGCATTTCCAGAAGTAAGTCCTGGAACCATTACACCTTTCCACATACCTCGGAGGACCTGGTACCTATTGTATCCCCATAGCGCTCTGTGCTTCATTATGGCTGCATTTCTCTTCCCCTTCACTGTTATTGTTTTTTCCTGTGTTTCCATATATCTATAGCCTTGGTTTATTCATATACCAAGATATTTATATTCTGTTACCCGAGGTTTTTCCAGGCCCTTTATCTCCACTGTCTGTTCACTGTTTTCGTTGAATACCATAACACCTGTTTTTCTAACAATAAATTTCGCACCTATATTGTTGCCTTCCTGCCCACGGATATTAGCAGGACGTTGCAAATCACTTTGCTTCTTAGCTAGCAACACATTGTCGTCCGCATAAAATAAACCTGGGGGTTGCTGCTCTACTGTAACCGCCTGTTTGTATGAGAGATTAAACCCGATATTACTTCCTTCTAGCGCCCTCTCCATCCTCACCATGTACATCATAAACAGCAGCGGGGATAAAGGGGACCCCTGCCTCAGTCTCTTGTTGATATGAACTTTCTCCTCCCTCCTCATCCCTTCCCATTCAACGCAAACGGTATTTTCTATGTAAATCTCTCTCAAAAGCTGTAGACACTCGTCACATAAGCCTTATGCCCACGTCCTATGCCCAATCGGCGCCATCTAGCGGCGCCTCGGCGTAGCTGACGTGTGGCCTCCGAAATCCATGGTGGGCCGAGGCATGCGCTCAGAAACGCATCATGCGGCGGTCGGGCTCCTTCCTCGCGCTTTTTTTTTCCTGGACATGCTCCACCATCTAATGGCCCGGCAGAGAAGTCGCCGCGTGGCCTCAGAGATGAGATTCGTGGCACGCCGCTGAGTGCGAAAGACAGGAGTTATTCCATTTCTGGCCGCGCATCAGATATGCCGAATATTTACTGAACTTCATACGGCCGATGAAACTATAAACCCTACCTCAAGTAGTTGCCTAATGCTTCGCTACCGGTCAACGCTTTGCCATTTGCGCAAAACTGCATTATTGGACGCCTAGTTCAAAGAAAAAGAAACGAAAAATTATCACCAGACATTGCAGAGATTTTTTCAGCAACCATTTGTTCGCACGAAAGTTGCCATTTAGAGCTTCCATTAGGATTGAAATCATGCCTACCGCACGCTACTATTATGGTACTCGCTATCGCTGAGCGCTTGCGACACTCACTGTCTGGGAAACGAATCAAGCAACTTTCGTAATCAAACCTGTTCCGCGTGTTCAGCATCGCAGGGCGACGAAAGACGACCATCAAAGTTCCCTGCCTGAATTTCCAGCCACCGTAACTGTAAACGTTTAGTGCTTTCCTTGAAACGACATTTCCTTGGTGTCTGCTTTCTGGAGGTCATTCCGAGACCAATTTTTCAATTATTCGATGCCGACGGGCTCGGCGCTTTAAGTGTAACTTGAATACCTCTATAGGTTAGGCGGCGCCAATTTATTCTGTACTTGTAACAGTAAGAACATGACTGGTTACCTTTTATTTTGATGTTGAAGTGGAGAGAAAAGGGAAGGCTTGTATTTCAAGTAGTTTGCAGCAGGACGTAATTCTTATTGAATCTACGGTTTCCTATGTAACGCGAAGCAAACGAAGGCTTCCGGTAGGGACCTTTATGTTTTTCTTGATGTGTAGAGTGGGATTACAGTTACCTAATTGAATCTTTGGAAAGGTCAACGACGATCTTTTTGAGATGGTTTGTGAGTTCGTGTTGCCAGGCAATACACAGTTTTGTAACAAAAACGCTAGAGGGAAATATGGCGGTACTTTCGGCGGGCCGCACCGCTTGAATTGAAGCCTCTTGGGAGTAGGTGCGCATTGGAAAACGGGGGAGGAGGGGAGGGGAGGGAAGAGAGACGGACCAAGTCCCTGCGCTCGGTTGTACACGAAGCATATCTGCCCACTTCTTCAACCGGAATCGTGAAACACTAATTCCTGTCGCCCAATACATGGCTCTCTCTCGTTTGTTGAGCGATTGTTTTCACAACGATTAGATCAGTCCGATTCACTAATTACAAATGCACGTTAACCCCGGATATAGTCCGGTAGCTAGCTCGGCGAGTCGATACATCTGTTTTTTATGACTTACAGCGCGCGCTTCAAACGCGCACAAAGAACAGAGACGAAACACGAGCGCTGACGCACGACAAAAAGTTTATTGCATTCAGACAGCCACATAGATAGAAAAACTCACACATGCGTACACCCGCGCACCGTACGCTCTTTCAACTAAAAGCGACACAAGACAGACGAGCGGTAAAACAAGAAGTGCGATATTTCTGACGATGACGTGCTTCTAAAAAAACATTTTTTCATGTTTAGTGCGTGTGACGCCTTGCTTAAGCACCTGTTACCACTTTTATTGATTAGGCAGGTCTCTGAAATGAGGCGGGCCTTCTCATTTTCATTTGTACACATTACGCGCGTGCGATCCAAAATGGAATTGGAACTGCAAGCGGTGCAATGGGTGGCTAAGTATGATAGACCAGCTTTCTTTAATCTGGAGGAATGTTCTTGCAAACTTATGTTTATACACCTGCCCGTTTGGCCGCTGTAACAGGATCCGCATACAGGGGAATTTCGTGCACAACATTGTTGAGGCACGTCACGAATTTTGGTCTATGCTTCACCCGACGTGAATCGTGCGCAACCGAATCTGACATTGGTGCTCGTGATTGCGCAGCCTGGCTGAGACTGGATAATTTCTTCGGACAAGAAAAAGCAACGGCAACATCATAACTTGTCGTTTAGAGGTTTCCTCGTTCGTTGGCGCCCGACCGGATCCCTCCGACACCTGTTGGCCTCCAGAACGTTGACGTCTTATCCTAGCCAACGCGCCATTGCAGTGCCAGTTTTAGCTCCGTCTCCCCTGCCGACATGGTCGTCTCTTCTCCTATTGTATTATGCTTGAGCCACGCGTTATTTGCCGTATTCGCTTTTTTTCTTCTACGGCGTTCCCCTGTTCGTTGTTTTCTTCTTAATTTATCATCTTGCTACGTCACGAACGCACGTGCGGGGAGGTGTCGTCCTCGTTGTTGATGGTGCAGTCGCTGGGGTGCCCTAGCTTACATGTTTTCCTCGTCATTTCGTCGTCGTCGTTCCTAAGGCGTCTCTCGGCAAGCTTCACAACACCGGGACTGCTGCAGGTAACTTGAAAGCGGCCATCCGCGACCGCTCCTGAATGCATAATAGGCGGAATCCTTTTGCAGTGGCTAACACAACAGTCACAGCACCGTGCAACACGCTGGCGTCATGTGTGAGGCATCTTCGTCGACCTTGCTGTCTTGGCGCTTTCTCGCTTGCGGTCTCTCCAGCACCGGAACCACGGAAGCTGGCAGAAACGAGCAGAGCGCGATAAATCATGCAGCAGTGGCGTCGCGTCGGTGTGAAGAAGGCTTTCTGCCCCGGCATCTGTAGGGGCAACCTACCTCCGCCATTTGATAGTTGGGTGCATCACGCAAAGAAGACGTGGCGCGGCTTTCACGAAAAAATACTTTGCGCGCTGGCTTTTTGCGTAGGGATAACATTGGGATGCTTCGGCATATTGTGGACATGTCTTGAACGTTGTGGCAGTTAAGGCTGAATTTTCTTTCCTGTTACGCTCGTGTCGAGGTTTTGCGTTTAATGCAAATAGCGCGCTTATCTCTGCGTGCTTCTACAGTGTCTGTTGCAAAACATTTTCATCGTGTAGTGGGGTAAGCCTACTTCTAACGGAAAGCATAGCAAAATAAGCACGATCATCAGAACGTGTGACGTGAGAATGCACAAAAAGGCCAGAAGAAGCAAACTCGGCTGAGATGCTTACCTGCAATAGGGAGCCGTGGGAGATCCTCCTCGCCCGGCGGGGGCTGCGTGCCCAAGGGACCCCTTGGACCAAGCGGAGATAGTAGCCAGGGTCCCCACTGGTGTCCTGGAATAGGGACCCACCCAGCTTATTTCCTGCCACCCTATCCTTTTTCTTATTCCCTTCTTCCCCTCTGAATAACCAATGAATTTTTTCCTCCTCCTCATCCTCAGAACAGGTACAACAAGTTATATCCGCCGGCGTGAGTCGCTAAAACAATTTGGAGCACGCTTAGGCTTCGCCTTTTAGAGTGGAACGCGACGGAATTCAAAGATCTCTGACTGCTTCTCGCGCTTCCCGGCAACTGCAGCGTATGTAACCTTAATGTTTACCGGGAAACGGTGTCGATGAACGCAATGCACGAAGGTGAGCATTGTAGTAGAAACGCGACCTCTAGCGTGGGCATCACGGAGGTAGTACATTGCAGTGCCAAAAAAAATTACATCAATTTGAGGATTCTGTTGTTGTTTCGCATTTTTAATATTTCAATCTGAGAATATTTAACATAAAAGGCATGGGCTGTTTCCGATCAGATACATTCAGGGAGCATCGTGTCCAATCGGAGCTTTCGTTAAGCCCCTAAATATTCTAAAGGCTGTGTTAAAGTGTAAACCACCGGGTGTGCTGCTGCAAATCTTTGTAAAGTCTAAACAGTCGAGGAAAGTCTGCGCCAAACCGCTTCATCTTTAGGTGTCTTTGTTCGTTTGCCAGACATATGAGGTTTTCAGCTATAGCTAGTACTCCGCCTATATAAGCTTTCCCAGTCATCGAGTATCTATCAGTATATCATGATTCCCGCTCGCGTTAAGACAACACAATATCAGTTAAGAGCTAGCTGCCTAGTAAGAGTACCTTAAATCTTCGAACTACACCTTTAGACATTGTGTTCTCACGTGCACCTATTAATATTGACCTGTCGTGTTTTGCGCACAGAAAAAGGCCACTTAGCATGATACGGGTGATATAGGTTCTGAATACGCGAAGAAAATGAAAGCTAGAGTATCCTTTACTTTTTTTCTGTGCTCAAACCACGGAACCAGTACTTCAGTGTGACGTCAATATTTGTCTTGCATTTTCGCCTACGTTCGCCGTTTTTATGCGAAGAAGGTTCTCAAGTATCTACAGGTTGAGTCCCTTGTTGATTCACAATGTACTAGAAGCCTTGGTTGTTTTTTTTTTACGTCAACCACGAACCAGTGCCGATATTACGCCATCTAATTGCATGACGTCAAAAGACACTAGGCTGAGAACTTCAATTTGGCATCGCTAGCGTTTTTTGTTACAGTCGTAACAATGTCCCCGAGCTCACTTAGACCAATATTTATGGCCGTCTATAAGTGAAATTGAAGAATGTAGCGGAATTTCATATTTCTATAGAGTGTCCGTTCAATGCTATTGGCTGTCCCATTTAAGCTGTGTCGATACTGACGCGAACCAATTGCAAAAAAATGAGCTTAAAAAGGAAATCATGTAAGGTTCTTTCGCACATAAATTTCGACAAGGCCTACGGTTTAGTCCCTTCTGGGGTAAAGTCTCTTTTTTCTTTTTAGGCTTGAAAGTCGCCTTCACAAGACACCACGCGGTAATCATTGTTCTTCTTTCCTGTCGTTAAACCAGCGCAAGTCAGCAAGGTTTCTAGCCCGTCCACACATACGCATCAACAAATATAAAGGAAACCACTTGCTTTTCGTCGAACTTGGCAGCTTTATATGCCTCATCCAAAATATTTAATGAATTATTCAGAACCCACCTCGTCCGCAACAAAATTAGCATTTAATCTGTGGTTTCCTGCGAGAAGGTCATTTGGCGTGTCGCCAAAATCCGTTAGGCTCTCGTGCCACTTATAAACTACCCTTGCAAGGAGACTGAATTCCAAGAAATGGCCCTTGCAGAACGCATAGAATGCTGACTCGGCTGTAAAATGACTGGCGACTGTTTGTACAAAACAGCTTGATGAAGGGCCTCTGTTGAAGTGGGCTGGTAACTTCTCATGTGCTGAAAAAAAAAAGAGCGTATACTCTCGGAATCTTGCGTCGTCATTTCACCGGAATGAGGTCTAATACATACGTTGAATTAGAAGCCGAGATCGCACAGTTTTGACACGTTCTCATAAATCAAAGATGGAGGTCATGTTACCCTAAATGATGTGTCATGTTCTTGCCGGACAAAAGAATGAACTTCTCTGGGAAACTGCGCTTCTAACTGACGCCAGAGATGAAAACAATCGTTTCTTTTTCACAAAAGACAAGCAAACAAGATATAAAGACAAATAAGTTAACACTCCTTGTCTTTGACGCGCATTACGCATAATATGCGTGTAATGCGAAGACGTGGGATCGTTCCCCAGCGGCAGTAAGTTGTTTTTTCATCCACTTTTGCTGCCATTAATTTATCTTTGCTTCATTTCAATTAGTAAGTACAAATTATTTCACCTGTCTTACCCTTGGTGTCTATGTTTGTTCGCTTCTTATGTTATGACCAATAAATATCGGGCTCCTCGGTTAACCCCCTTGGTTCTCGTTCATAATATATATATATATATATGCAACTTGTGTAACTGCATGTTCTGTGGCTGCTGACTTGTGTGGCCTAGAAAAACACAACTTGGGCAAATGAGCATGTGCCACATTATATGTGCCCATCATGCCACTTCGGCACCGGATATGTGCAACTGAGTACGCGCTAAGGGGTACGCGCCCACTGGCAACCAGTCACTCAGAACTGATGTTGAACTGGGACACAAGGGAGGACAATGCCTCTAATGCACTTAGAAGTGTATCGCACTTTAGGTATCTATCGCAACACACTTTTCTCGACAAACATGACATGTAATATTCGTCTTCCTGACGCCCGAGGATAACGGCTGTAGTCGACAAGACAGTGCCCATATCATCTTCTATCGCTGGTATAGCTCACTAACTCAAGCAAGTTTGTATCATTTAGATACCAAAGTTGCGTTTCATCTGCGTTTTGGTCTGTGATGAACGGAGTTAGTACTGTTATGGAAACAAACTCCGAAAAAGCATGCCCTCGAGTATTACTTTGGAGGACGCACACTTTACCTGGTGAAACATGCGGTGGACATCTAAAAAGAAAACTTAGTAACTGGCATTGTGCACGATAGGGAGGGAATCAATAACTAGCGGGGAAGATATTAATGCTATATTCGTTCAAGGATACAGTTGGGAACCTTGTTTGCGCCATCCAGAATTTAAGGCATGTAGTATAGATAGCGTCTCTCAGTATCGATAACGTGTTACCTCAAACAGGGAAACAAACTTATAAGGCTCGCTTGAAAGGATACACGAAATTGTCCGTGCAAATATTATTACAAAAATAAAAATTAAACTGGGTAGCTGCCGCTCTCTTGCCTATATGCCAGCGTGGTTAGCATTCCCTTTATGCCTTATACAGCGACGTTGACACTATATTATTGCGTCGTAGGCGGTGCAGGAAGGTGACTTTGACAATGATTTGGGCGCCGGTTTTATAGTTTCTTTATAGCAATAGGGGCAAATCTCTATGAGGAACGAGCACATTCAGATCATAAAACAGAACCTCAGGCTTCCGAAAGAACCACTGAAAAAAAAAAAGTTCCTTTCGAGGTTATTTGCATGGAGAAACTTAATCCTCCTTATTTGCATAATCAGCCACCATTAATTTTCTCCTAGACAACTAAACAAAGATTATAAATGGCCACTAGGCGGTAGGTATCACAGAAGGTTTCATATATATGTAGGTATGTTTCTTTCGCTTAAAATGACTCTGTGTTCACGGCTGAATCAAGATCCCAGTCCAGGAAAACCGGAATAACGTTCCACGTGGCTAGCAGAGTGTTTTAGTGAAAAAGCAGAGTCGATGACTAAGTTGCTCTCTTCAAGTTGATGGCTTTTCGCACTTCTCGGACGGTCCAACTCTTCAAGCGTGTTTCGGATGACCTCTCTTCGTTGTTACTGTGCATGCGCTCACAGTCGTTGGCCCCTGGCAACCTTCTCGACTCAAACAACGATAATATATGCATGCTGTTTGTGCGTTCCCCGCACACACTAGACAACCTCGGCCTAGCTTTGCTCCTTAGTCTAGCTTCGCCGACAGCGCTGCTTGATGGTAAAAAAATGACCTCGGTTGTCGCAGTGGCGGCACGGGGGCGGTTTGTTTACACATTGGCTGCGCGTGCTCCCTCATTCGTCGCTCGTGGCGGTCGCGCTGAATTTTGAACGCTAGCGCGTGGATTGGCCAGGAAACGGCAATATTTAGGTTTCAACGCCGTTTTCCACAAAGTATGCGATGCAGAATACGTTCTTTTCTTCTTTTTTTTTTTACGCGGCGGTAACATCAAGGAAAGTAAGCGTCTGCCCTGAGACTACGGTGTCGAACGAAATGTCGACGTACGACGCGAGTACAAAAGCAAGCTTTGTTTCACACGTCAGCGGCAAGTTCTTCTTTAACATCGAGCTTGAGGTATACGCCAATGCGAAGCAGCACAAACTACTCTGCTGTCAAATATGCTAAACAAAAATGAGTATTGTTCATTTTGATTTTACGTGAAGCACGCTACTAACCTTCCCGCTTCTCCAAGTGCCCTTGATTTGGTATAGATGCACGTGTATGCAAACGATCACTTTTTTTTAATGCTATTCCCCCTCAAAAATCTAGGTGCGATGTTTTTTTCAACCAATTTCAATAGCTTTGTACACTGTAGCCACGTCTCACTGCGTCCAAGCAAGTGATCAAGGCAACTGCTTCAAAGAAATTTTGTTGGGCGATTTTTACATTGTTGCATGCTTCAACCGTTATACTCCGGCCCTCTCCGGCCCATGAGTTGGTTGTGCAGTTCAAAAGCGCTTAGCATCACTTCGTAAGGGAGCAGCGTATTTTGAAGACCGATAAGTGATTTTTGTTTTAGAGACAGTTACGTGCTATCAATTAAAAGGCTTGCAAAAGCGAGTGAAACACGCAAAAGTAAGTTGAAGATGATAAGGAACCCACAACTACTGACGCCGTTTTTACGGGAAACAGCCGCCTTTCCATATACCCGCCGTGGTTGCTCAGTGGCTATGGTGTTAGGCTGCTGAGCACGAGGTCGCGGGATCGAATCCCGGCCGCGGCGGCCGCATTTCGATGGGGGCGAAATGCGAAAACACCCGTGTACTTAGATTTAGGTGCACGTTAAAGAACCCCAGGTAGTCAAAATTTCCGGAGTCCTCCACTACGGCGTGCCTCATAATCAGAAAGTGGTTTTGGCACGTAAAACCCCATAATTTAATTTTTTTTAAGCCGCCTTTCCATATATCGGAAAGTAATCATATTTGACTTTTCAATGTGTGCCAATACATGCATTCGCAATCGCAGCGTTTCAAACAGACTGCATTCTGTGCGCAAACATGACAATCTTTCTTATGCCTTGGTCTTGCAGCGTACTTCATCTTGAAAGGAAGGCCACGCATTGAGGCGGACGCGCCCTTACGTGCCAAGCGTACAAAACTTTATCGCTGTGCACGGAAGGACCACTCGATTTTACCGCACGACACAGACGGAAATAAGGCATGCGAAAATTAAGACCTGACTCTGCTTGCGATTCAGCGTTCTTCTCATCTACGAATTTCTGTGAACACCAGAGAAATCTACGAATTTCTCTGGTGTCGGGTGTTTTGTGTTCTCGAGGCCCTTGCGTCACTGAATGACACAAGAGTGCCGTGTATCTGCAGTCTTGCGGGGTGACGAGGGCACTCTGGCAATCGCTGGAACCCCAACCACCAGTAGCGCGCGCTGTGGCTTCTCGGACGGCCCCCAACGTTTGCATCAACCCGCTAGGGGAGGAATCGGCGCTTGCGTCACATGTGGAAATTTCGGGTTGGCTTGTTTACAGCCGATTGAAGCTCCGTAGGTGAAGGCGAAACCACTGGTACAAACTGCATTTCAGCTTTGCTTTCTCGTCATAATGTGATTGTCCGGCTGCTAGGGCGCAACCTTCACTGACATTGTGCGAGTGCTTACAGCCTTCGTACTGCCACCCAAACCGCTGTTGCCGGTAGCAGTAATCGGGATAGTATAGCTAGTCACAGGAACTACAATGCACTTTCTGTAGGCATTCGTTAGGACAGCATTGGGCGTTTATCACGTGTCTTGTATACCGTAATGGTCACTGCACACAGCAACAGTTCGTATAGCGAATTAAGAGAAACTAAACGTAACTTACTCCAGGCATTCCAAACTGAACAACCGGCGCTTGTGATTCGCTCTCTACCACCTGTACCGCTGCCCAGAGCACCAGTGGGGCGCGTCAAAGTGGGGAGAATTCAACGTGATTTCCTGTAGGAATCCATCGGTGAGCACTTATACAGCTGTTGACGTACTGGCTGCCCTCTGTAGCAAAAGTTGGGGTAAAACAAGTGAGGGAACAGAGGATGTCTTAACTGAATTCATTCTCACGCGAGAAGTTCGCACTGAAGACGGTGGCCGCCGTGGTGGCTTAGTGGCTAGGGCGTTGCGCTGCTAAGCACAAGGTCCGAATTTCGATTCCCTACCGCGGCACCCGCTTATCGATGGGGACCAAAATGCACAAACGTTTGGGTACCGCACATTGGGTACACAGGCATCGCGTACCCACTACGGCGTGCCTCATAATCACGTCGTGGTCCTGGTACGTAAAACTCGAGACTTTTTTATTTGTAACTGACGAGGTCGACAGAATTAACGTTTTGCTGCTTCGTTGTGCGTTTTCAAAATGCAGAAGTTTAAGCAGTGGCAAATGCTGGTTTTCTCCAACTTAAGTTTTTTTTTAGTCAGTAACCTTAAAATGGTGTCAGTCAAATTCCTTACACATATGTACATGTTAAAAGAGAACTTCTTTTTGGTAAAATGTTTAAATTTATGAAACAGCGGTTCATTATTTTGAGCGTTCGTACGTAATAATGTATCGTATTCAATGTGAAACTTTTTCTGAACACTGTCGTATTATTCTCCTTCCCATGTTGTCCGCAGGCTCGCGCGAGTTATTAATTGCGATTCCGGCATACGTCGCTTGTGAAATAAAGCATAGTAAAACTGGCTCCTCGGCATGAAGCAATGCATAACGCTAGCTCTAAATTTACCTGAACATAAGCCAACTGCTGCTTAGCGAGAAGCTCACCTGTAGAATTCGAAGGCTTTCTATCCCGATCTGTCCGTATTCATCGACTCGTCGTTATCGCGAAAAAGCTTTTACGTCAAAAGTTGAGCACACACACTCTCAATGGCCCGGCTGTCTACACGAAATTAGTAAAGTACGTTTCCGTAAGCTCAGCGTGCCCATTATCTGCTCCTGCCTTCTGTCTCTCTACTTCAACTCATGTGAGCACTTTTTACCAAATCAGGAACTCAAAGTAATTTTGGTTGCTTAATTCCAAGATATTACTGAATGCGAAGCAGGCCTTAAGCAGGCAAATCGAAGGATGCACGTAGAAGTACACTTCTGACTTTACGAACGTCTTTCTTTTTTTGCAGCTAAGCAAACTAATTAGGCCACTTCGCAGTCACGCCCGCCCCAGCAGCGCCTGGAGCATCTTCCACTCCGGCATAATGCGCCCAAATTCCTTGTCCCACTGCATGTTCTCTTGAGTTCATGTGCCGGCGAGGTTCCACACACGAATCTTCCGCCAAATGTCCCTTTCTTCCCCCGGGCAAATGCATTCATCTCAAGGCAAGTTCGCCGCACGCTCCTCCATTTGCCCGGAACGCTAACTGAGCATTTAAGCGTAAACAAGTCAGAGCTGCAAGCGGATAAGTCTGGGGAAAAAGGTCTCATCTACACACGGTCTTGTTCTGGCTAAAAGAGGCGCTCAGTCGGGCTCAAGTCGTTTTCTTCTCAGCTATCCGTTTGCAGTCCTTGCACGCAGCATAGATATGTGCATATATATATATATATATATATATATATATATATATAGTCATATCATGAGAAGCCAACAAACTCTGGCACCAAGGACAACATAGGGAAAATTACTTGCGCTGAATAAACGACATAAACAAACGATAGATTAATGGAAATGACATTGGATGAAAAAACAACCTGCTGCAGGTGGGGAACAATCCCCCATGCGAAGGTTGTGGAATCCTTTTACCTTTCTTCGCGGATATGTGCCGGTTTTAAGTAGTAGACAGTTTTACTTTTGCGTCACGCGTGATACGTTGCCGTGATAGTTGATGCGTTAGGCCCTTTGCGCATAGCGCCGCCTACCGGCGTAACCGGAGTAGACACGCCGAGATTGAACATGTAGCATTCTTTCATTGCTCGTTATATCATGCTAGAGGATACAATAAGCTTAATGACAAAGCGAATACTTGGGATTTGATAGCGCTCCTCGTCGCTAGGGCACCTTGATTTAGTTGGAAATCCGAGCACTTACGAGGCTATATAGGTGCCGTCTCTCTACGCCAATCAGCGTCAAAAAAGGTAGCTGATCTCATTAGAGAGGTTTAGCTTGTCCGGTACTCCGGTAAGACGCAAGCGGAGCTGGCGCGGAGGCGTAAACGTGAGTGGTCTGCATGGTGCAGCCACCTGGTGGCGCAGTGCTCAAACAGACAGAGACAGCTAATATTGCATTAACCAAGCGTATTTTACTTTGTTGCGGGCGTAAATTTTGGCAGCAACACGATTACGCCAGTGCCGAAAATTTACACCAGCAGCGAAGAAGAATACGCTCGGTTAATGCAACATTAGCTGTTTCTATCTGTTTGAGCACTGCGCCACCAGGTGGCTCCACCATGCAAACCGCTCACGTTTACGCCTCCGCGCCAACGCCGCCTGCGTTTTACGGGAATACCGGACAAGCTAAACATCTCCATTATTAATGAAGAACAACTCTAATAGATTGTGCTTTTCATGAGATGTAATTAACGAAAGACTAATTTTATTGTTTATTTGTTGCTGAAATCAGGGAAAGGCGGTGCGCTCTCGACGCGGGGGGCCGTCACGGTCTCGCCGTTCCCGGACTGCGCGCGCACGCAACACAATGTAGGCAGGCGCCGGGCCAGGGCGGCCGCTTTTCTCGGATACGACGCCGGCGATCCACGATCGGTCGCGTTCGTCGACGGCGCCCAATATGGTTCGTCCGACCGGTTCGTGGCGGCCGTGTTCAAAGCGTGGCACTACTTTACAAAGTTTAAGGTGCTTTACGCTTCTGAGGCCCTTAGCGCCACCGGCCGATGCAACTTCGAACAACAAAGTTGTTTCTGAGCATGCGCTTCACGGCGCGCAGCGCTTTGCACCGCGATGTCATATCGATGTTTGTCGCTTGCACCGCTCCCCCTTTTCTATGACTCGGCCCGACGACAAAGGAAGCCGGGACAAGACTGAAGCTGGCAGGAATGGTTCTTTATCAGCGCGCGTGCTACCACAATCGCTCATCGTGCAAAAAAAAAAAAATATATGTGAGCTGTGCATCTTGTTATCGGGCAGAATCATCAGAAACGAGGAGAGCTGCGCATGGCTATGACCGCGAGTGGCGAAGCTCCGTCTACCTGGAAGCGCATGCTCAGAAGCGTATGCTGTGTCGTTCCAGCTTGATCCGATAGGCGGTGCCAAATAGCTCGAAAGCGTTCAACTACACCGTACTCTATAAGATGAAAGTTTTATTCATACCATTCACCAACATATTCTGACGATACAGCGTCGTCAAAATTCTACATGATACTGGTGTGCACAATTCCCGACTAACAAGTGAAATGTGAACACGACATCCTTCTCGCGGCGCAGTTCACTGCAGAAGAACGAGATGGCGCTTCTACGGCCCTAAGGGCGGTGCGCCGAACGTTGCTCTTAGCGAAAGTGAAACAGTACAAAACCATTGCCGCTTCTACCATGCTACTGTGCGATTAGCTGTCGGAAATGCAACTGGGCGCTTGCAAGCGCGCAGTGCTTCATCTTGGTGCAAAAGGGGCGAACGGTAGAGGGAAGGCGTGTGAAGTTCGCTGCGAAAATAGTGATTCGTATATCGGGGAGTGAAATTATCGTGTGTGACCGATTCTCTCTAACAGTGCTGCATCAGGACTACCTGTGTTGCCGGGCCCTTTCTGATTCACGGCTACCCTCGAGGACAAGAAAGTTTCCTCCTCCACCAACGTTGTATCGCTAACACCCAAAGAAAGGAATTCAAGCCCGGAACATCGACGAGAGTGAGTACCACTCGTTACACAGTGACAAAGGGAGTAGCGCCGCTTCCTGGCGTAGTGAATTTGTCGCGCGTTATAACAACCACCCAGAATCACACGCAACCTCACGTCCACCCTATCACCAACGTATCAAAAATAACTACATGGGTGGATACTTGAATCAATGCACCGAAGCATGCGTGGCGGCGGCTACGCCGACGACGCACGAATGTTCGAAACTCAACTTTTCGTAAAGGCCCACACGGTAATCGAGTGACTGGCGAGAATACGTCTTTGCTGCAAGCGCAGCAAGTACAAGTCGATCGCAACACACCCGCTAGCGATCCGGCAGCAAAGAATCAGATAATGACCACACTGAGGAACTTCCCCGAGTCAGGAACACGGCAAGCCGCGGCTTCAAAGAGTGAGACAAATAAAGGACGAAAAGCAATACACGTAGATTCCAATTCAATTCATAAGCGAGAAATTTGGACAGCTTGGAATACGTTTCTGACGCCGCTTCTAGTTCAAGCACCGTATATGACGCTACTCACGCCACTAGGACTATGCGTAATGAGCTCCGAAAGTGCTCAAATCTCCTCTGAAGCTGAGGCCAAAGCTTCGTGTTGCCTGCCTAGTCACCGTAAACGATACCCGCCGAAACAAATGCTTTTGCAGAGCCGCACTGGCTCTGGCAGAGCCGCACTGGCAGAGCCGCATTGTAAATACGGAGGCAACGAAGACAGCTGAGGCAGGCAGCGGAAGCGTCACCACGTGATGAAACATGGCGGCGCCCTAGGGATCACCGTGAAATGGGTTTATATGGGAAACACCATCTGCTTATAATGTAATTGGCGCGGCACGCTCTATTATCGAAAACCGAAATTTTTAAAGAATCGTGTGTGCCAGTCCATGAATACTTTGTTTAGCGCAAAACGACAGAGACAAGCAAGACGACAGGACAAGGCGCTTGTCTCTGTCGTTTTGCGCTAAACAAAGTATTCATGGATTCGCACCAACTAGCCCGCCAACGCATTGTGTGTGTGCCAGGGCCTTAGAAGCACATTCGCACCTGTAGACAGCCGTCACGTGGGCCCTACGTCAGCAGGCTAACAATGTCACGCGATGAAGACGTCATCGCCTGCGCGCAACTCCGACTTCGCGTCCCTGCTCACCCTTTCATCCATTCTCTTTTCTGCAGCGATATATAGTATTCATGGGATTTTATGCTCAAATGTATGTCACCAAGAGCACAATTTTTTTTTTGAAGTAAACCTTCCTGACCTTTCTGTGCCTATTTTTCTGGTCGTTAGGTGGCCACGAAACGGCAAAGTGTCGCCATCTTGCGGATTTGAGTGATGATGATTGCGTGACGCACGTGTAGGGACAGATTTCCGTTAGAGCCTTGCAGAGAAGACTTCCGTGTCGAAAAAGGAATACCTGTATCTTGGAATTCGGTTAGCACATGTCCCATAGAAGGCCGACACAGCGAAATCTTGTGAATATAATCTGTGCCAGGTACAGGCACGCATAAATCAGTTTTTGCAGCTTCATTCACTTCTTTTACGCTTACAAACACAAAATTACCCTTGTCTGTCTTTTTTTGAGGGCTGTGGCTTTGCGACTTCTCAGGGATCCGACTCTTCTTTAGATTCATCTGCATCCTACGTTCTTCATTCGCTATGTTACAGGCTTCTCTCTCTTTCTCAACTTTTTTTTTTGTTGTTGTTGAGACTGCCTACCGCGAGCTTTCGTACCCGTTGTGGTTGCGAGACCTGAATCAGCTCAAAGCGAGTGAGTCCCATGGGTTTTGCAAAACCGAACAGGTCGCGTTTGAACTCCAGGAGGAAGATATTTTTTTATACTGAGCACGTTTGGTTCGCTCCCACCACCAACAGTTTGTCATTCGCAAAGTTTGCGTGCAGACGAGTGACGCGCAAGCTGCTTGCTTTAGGCGGTCACTGCATGCGTAGCGGCAGCTTCGAAAGCTCAGAAAGTCGGGGATAGCGCATTGCGGAACGTGGTATGAAAGTAACACCCCGTTTCGCCATCCTCATCGACTGGAAATGTGACGACAAAAGGCTTAGCGACACGTCCCCGTGCAGTGTCCGAACGTGGTCCGAATTTATGCTCACGTGAATTGAGCTGAATTTATCGTCGTTGGCGTTCAGAAATCGCTGGCAGAGCCTGCTGATCCTTTTCTTTTCTTTTCTTTTGCGACCCCTTTTTTTGTTTTTTGTGTACAAATAGAGAGAAGTAGGCACCGCTGCGTAAGTTAATACGCAGCGTCATTGAACCAAAAATAATAGGAAAGTGAAATGTATGCTTTCTCTTAATATTTCACGTGTAGTCTGTGAATAAATTGCGAATAGTGTTCTTATTACTCAAGTTCATAAAAGAAATTACATAGAAGTGTTTAGCTTTTCAGGAAACAACTTGAGTTAAACCACAAGCTTCAAGGCGTCGGCGCGACAATTTAGCTATACATGGCTCACATTTTAGCAGTGTTTGTATTGATGAAAGAAAAAGTCAAGAACGTTTTTTTTCTTTTAAATTATATAATATACGATGTGCATTTTACATGAATTTGTTGTATATAGCGCAACGGTACGCATCAGTTATCCTTCTTGCGAATTCATTCGTTTCTTTCACATTTATGAAATCAAAAATGAAAAAGTTTGATTCTCCATTGCATATATTACCTCACGTATTTCTTCATAGGATTATATATGGTGTACGCTGCATCATACAATGTACAATTTAAATAATTTTTAAACATACAACATTTTCGCATTTGTCAACATTGGGGCGGACAAAGAAAGCTTCCCTTTAAAGAATACCGAAACAAGCCTTTTGTTCAGCTTTAGGTGTACTCGTAGTGCTGAACCAGGCTTATGCTTTTACGTATTGAAGTAGAGAAAGCCCTATATCAAGCTTGAAGTATTTTTTTTTTCAGCTTTCGGAGAAGCTGGCAGCATTTTCGGTATGTGTAAGAATTCGTCTTATGTAATGCTTTTTTCGAGACTCTCTAAAGCACCAGACATTGTTATTTGGCAATAGCAACGTGTAATTCTTGGCCGCTCGAAACATATCTAAGGAACGACATAAATAGGGTTCTTAAACGGGTTCTCTATGACGGGGGGTTCTCTATGACGGCACACCCGAAGGCCATGGCATTTACTGCTGTAATATTGCTTCGTAGTGCAAAATAGCTACATAAGCCAGCGTTGCCAGTGAGAAAGGAAAAAGAAAAAAAGCACCTACAGATCACAATTATGACAAAGCAACACATTTTTGAACCATGCCTCGTTGATACACGATATCGAGGCTAGTGCTTGTAGGAGGGGAGTAGCACTAGAAGCATGTGAGCCCGAGGCACAAACCGTGGTTCGACAATGCCGGCCAAGACTGATGTTGCTGGCTATAGGGCTGTGGGGCCATGCCATACCCCTGCATGACGAGCACGTTGCTTTGCCTTCCATATCGTTGCTAATTGAAAAACCTGGCTTGCTCCGAAAGTTACTTGCATAAATGTTTCGTAATTGCTACAGCGCAAACAACGAAGGCGAAAAGGAGACAATAAGCGACGAGACCACGCGCTAGCTATAAACTGACGTTTTTCATTCTTTTTTTTTTCATTGAAAACAAGCCTTTCATAGAGACACCAAGCTTCCTTGTGCTCATGCTCGCCGTAGATGTGCGTCATCTAAACACGTACATCAACGCGGACTTTTTATGCGTTGCATATTGCAATCACTCAGTTCAGCCCTTGGGCGCGGCCGGGCAGCCACCATTGGGGGTATGAGCCATCATAGTGGCTCATACCCCTACACTAGAGTTTTATGCGTTGCATATTGCAATCACTCAGTTCAGCCCTTGGGCGCGGCCGGGCAGCCACCATTGGGGGTATGAGCCATCATAGTGGCTCATACCCCTACACTAGAGTTTTATGCGTTGCATATTGCAATCACTCAGTTCAGCCCTTGGCCGCGGCCGGGTAGCCACCATTGACCTTTAGCGCAACCACGTGACGTGACGTCACGACAGCCGGAGGAAAAGCTGGGCCCCAACTCGCGCGCAATATGCAACGCATTCTTGGCTTAACCAAGCTAAGCCTGGCCATTTTTTTCAGTGATCTGGACTTCTTGAGAGAGAGAGGAGAGAGAAAAAAGCAAAGGAAAGGCAAGGAGGTTAACCAAAGATTATTTCCGGCTGGCTATCTAGTACCGGGGAAGGGGCAAAGGGATGCGATAGGTTAGAGAGCGAAAAATAGTTTAAAAAATGAAGAAAAAACACGCACGCACACGTTCACACGATACACACGAACTGTTTTTGTGGCGCCTGACACGCAGTCTTCGAAGTCGTTCCTAGTGTTACGCAGTGTCACCGTTCAATCCTACGTCACACAGTGTGCAGTCCCAATTTGTCACGAAGTCCTGTGTCTTTTAAGCACCGCAGCAGCGCTTTCGTAGCGGATCGCGCCGATGTTCACGTAAGCTAATTTCCAAGGATGTTGTCTGCCATTATTAGGCGCTTGTCCAGTTGCTCTATGGTGGCCGAGAGGGCTGCTCTTTGCGAGTTGAAATAAGGGCACTCACAAAGGAGGTGCGCTTTTGTTTGGCTGCACCCACTTCTTGAGCAATACCCTTACACATACTTTGTGCAAGCAAATCAACTCGTCCACGAAAGACAATGTGGTTTCTGGCTCAAACCACTTGGCAAATGTACAAAAGCAATTTTAGCGCTATAAGCCGCTACGATCTTTACTTTTTATTACTTATCTCCTACTTCGTTTTCTTTTTTGCGCGACTTGCATATGCGCATCTCGTTAAACCTGGTTTCGAGTGCGTTTATATGACCTCAATATCATTTAGTCTCTTTAAATGATTCTTAAATAATTATTTTCATTATTTCCTCGGAGAATTGCGCTTGCGGCCCGTAGATTTTCGTGCGTCCTTAATAAGCGGACTCATCAAGACTATTTCCGCATCTGTTTGTTACTATTGCCGTTATGCGAAAACTGAGTTGCAAGCGCCCAATCATATAGGCTCCACAGCCTCTCTATTATCATGCGTAAGGCAACTTATCTGGAATATTCGGATAGTTATGCAAATTATTTAGATAACATTACTATTTATATTTCGTTTTGAAACTGTGTCAACCATATGCATCAGTGCTTTCTGTATGAACGACATAGAGCCCTTGCTGCTATGTTCTCTTGTGTTTTTTAGATGTTCTTGTGTAGGTACGCGATGCGAGAGCAACGCGTGGTCTTCAAGCGCTGCTCTTGTCGAGCCACGGCGCCTGAAATTTTTTTATTGCGATAGGAATTACATGGCCACTCCAGGCGCATTCTTGCCGTCGCCGCCGCTGTGATGTTCCGTATGAATTCTGAGGGCGAAAGCACCGTCGTTGCGCGCCGAATGCTGCATGTGCGAGGGAAAAGCCTGCGAGGGGAGCAGACGATAGGGGCGGCTCAATCTACCTCGCGCAAGCGAGGAAAGCGGGAGGAAGCACGCCGTCTTTCGCCGCGCTCGATCAAGCGGAGGGAGCGGAAGGAGGGAGAGGGGCGGCGTTTTACTCCGGCAGCAACTGGGTATTACGCGGCCGCACCCGCCCCATCTCGAAAGTGATTTGCGCTGTGGGCAGAGTTTAGGCAGTCTAGATGCACCGATGCATCGTACCTTTGTGAGTGCTGCGTTTTCGCCGCTCAGTTTGCGTTTGCGCGATAGGCAGCACGAAGGTCACTTCGCGCGCTGCAGCGGCCGCGCTTCCTCACGCCGGCGGTTTCACAACGAGTGTCCGCGGTCATCGAGCGTGATGTGTTCATGTTTGCCTCTGCCCGCTGACACCATGCCTGTTAATTTAGCTAGTAAGCGAATGTTTCCAAGTTTATGAGGGGGATAGAACTACTATCCTTGCTTCGTATGGCTGTGTGCTAATTTGCTATCGCAATCGATGCTTCACCTTTCGGGCGATACTGTGACTTTTATTCTCTATCCCACTGACGAAACTGAGTTACTGTTTTGGCGCGGTAGGCCTATCACGACTCGCTTTTTACAACGTAGTCTTATTTGTTAAATTTGTGCCACAATGACACACAGCTATCAGGATGAAAGTTTTGCTATGTTTCATGATCCGATGTGGTACTTTCGCTGTACTCCCTCTTGCAATCTTTTTTTTTCTTTCTTTTCATTTTATCACGCTTTCGTGCAGTTGTAGTCTGCCCCTGTAAGAGGTTTCATCGTCTTCTTAAATGCATTTGTTGAAAAAAAAATGAAAGAAAGACATATCGCTACCTCCTTTCGGTGGCAATATTCGTTTTCTTTTGAAGTGCTCTCTTGTAACATTGAACGAAATGAACATCCGAATATTTTCTTGTACTGCGGAATTTAAAAAAAAATTACTGCGACGGATATTCTGAACGAAACTCTTCATATTCATCTATAGCGTTTAATCAACGCTACTCCACCTGCGGCACATATGGAACTATTCAGGAACCTTATTTTCTTCTTATATGGCAACTCTGTCGCCTCACTTGCTTTGAGAACGTGCAGTGTTCCAGGCGCAAGGAATAGGAGAAAAGAGCGCGGCTATTCTGAAAGGGGCCGGAAGCGTTTTCAAAACTTTCGTTCTCGCACGCAAAAAGCATCAGTATACGTTTTCACTTCAACTGCGCTTGCTCGATATAAACCGTCGTCCCTGTAGGAAATGCACCGGAATAAATATGTTTTTTTCTTTTCCGGTACATCCCCGCGATGCGATGGGTTTCAGTCGACTCAGTTAATGTGGCCGCTTTTTCACTGCATGCTTTTAGGCTGGAGCCTATATTGCCTACGTTGGACACACAATATGCTGCAGTAGAGGGAAAGATGGCGCGTTGATATCGCGATTGTTTGTGTATTTGTGTGCTCTGAAGCGAATGCAGCTTTAGCGAGGAAACGATCTTTCGTCGCATGCCAGTATCTACTATCGAAGAGCAGCGCTTCGAAGTTTGTCGATTGCTGAATTCACGTAATGTCGGACTCCTATTTTAAATTTCCCCCCGTTTTTCACGAGGCGAACGAAAGCAGAGACATGAAAAGCCGCTTGCCGTGGCATTGATGTCATAGGCGCAGGTAGTCTGCCTCAAATTCCCTAGCAAAATATCGTACTGTCATCAGGGTGCTACCTTTTCTTTTCTTACCGAAAGGCAACTAATTCGCATAACCTTTCCAAATGATGTGAGGCAGAGTCCTTTCAGACAAAACATTGTATTTTCGTACCGAGAATTTTAAGCCGCTGTTTGCGGACTTCAAGTGGCCAAGCTTTATTGCACTGACAGGAGTGTGAGTCTTAAGTGTCACCTTCTGGAGTGATGATGAGAGCTGAATCTAAGTATCGTTAATTCTAGTGTCACATAATGATGCATGAGTCGTGGCATGAAAAACAAAACAAAATGCCAATGTCGCTTCTCATTCATGTGGACTTCGGATCACTTGATAAGTTTAGTGCGTTTCGCTTAGAGTTTATGACGTCGAAACAGGTCACTGACTGAAGTCAAGTTACATTATACCGCGCATAACTACAGCGAACTCCAGCACGCGCTAGGCTGCAGCATATTGCACGAAAACTAAAAAAGAAATGTAAATGCCCCCCCCTCCCCCCACCGGTGTTCTGCATTTTCACGATATGAAAAGGCTTGATGGTTTCAACAGTATCATGACATTTATTTCAGTGAGCCGCAGTAGAAATACCTGGATGGCAACAAGTACTAACGCGATGTCAAAGTTATCCAAGAATACTAAAACCGAAAGTTTCTTATATTATTTTCAGTGACTTTTAGTGTCGTTTGTTTCGTCTTAGCACTGCTTGACTGACGACTTAGCAGTTCCTTAGGGCATTAATGAAGTATGTTGACTGACTGACTGCCTGACTTGTCAGACTCGGGTTGAAATACTTACATGCGGGTACATTTAGCACAGAATATTCAACCATACAATGTCTCACGTAGCCCTATAATTCTTTAGTACACTGAACCCAATAAGCAAATTCGTCTTTTTCTCGACATCGGCTGGATCGGATCGATTCGTGTTGTTCAGGTCGTCTATTAGCTATCTAGCTTAATGATCATTTGAGCACCAGTGTGTATAAAACAAAGAATGCAGCTCTAGACGACGTACATGTTTCCTGATAATGATGATAGTGATAATAATAATAATAATAATAATAATAATAATAATAATAATAATAATAATAATAATAATAAGATTATATATATGCCCAGTGTAGGACGAAGGCCTGTACCAACTATCTCCAATTACCCCTGTGTAGCGCTAGCTGATTCGAATTTGCGCCTACAAATTTCCTAATTACATCAACCGAGCTAATTTCTTGCCGTTCTCTAGTGCCCTTTCCGTCCCTTTGCACCCATTCTGTTACTCTAATGCTCCAGTGGTTATGTGACCCTACGCATTATATGGCCTGCCCAGCTCTAATTTTTCCCTTGATGTCATCTAGATTATTTGCTATCCCCGTTTACTCTTTGATCCCCACCGCTGTCTTCCTGCCTCTTAACGTTGCGCGCAACATTTTTTTTTGTTTCATCGCTTTTTGCGCGCTCTTTAACTGTTCTCAAGCTTCTTTGTTAATTTCCGAGTTTCTGCCCCATATGTTACCACCTGTAAATCGCAATAATTTTACACTGTTCTATTCAACGACAGTGATAAGCTGCCAGTCAGGTTTTGGTAATGCCTGTTGTGTGCAATGGAGCACGAAACTACGATTAGATTATGTGGCAGGCTGGAGTAGTGAACTGGAGTATTTTAGACGATCTGAGGTTCTTTAATACTAGTATAAAGCATGGTACACAAGCATTTTCACATCTCGCTCTTATCAGATATGTAGCGAGGATGAAACGCAGAACTTGTGCGCATGCGCTTGCACCAGCCTTTGGTTGTGACAAACTTAAGCGTGCACGCTTCATTTCGTTCATGCGGGTTGCGCGCAGAGAACTTCGCTCTTTCTTGTCGTCTATTAGTTCTCTTTCACGATGTAGGGTAGTCAACCTGGCTCAGCCTGCTTAAGCTCCCTACGTTCTTCTTATAAGCTCTCTCTGTATTTCTCTATCTCACTCGTAGTGTGTTATGCGAGAAAAATAGTCCACGAAGGGAAAAAAAAATATACGTTTCTCCCTTATGTTCTGTCCTTATTTTTTTTCAGCACAAAAGAAAACGTTGATTGGAGGGAGTCACACACGTCTTTGATAGCGAGTTTAATAACATTGTCCATATTTTATGTATGAAGTGGAATCGGAGGATCAGCTCTGCCGAATGATCTTTCACTTCAATTAGCGTGTACGCACCTGCTGAGCGCTCACGTGTTCATCCACCTCAGAAGGTGAGGTGACTAAAGTTGATGAAGTTGAAGTAAACTGTGGATTAATGAAAGGGTGTGTGCCTTAGAGGACAATTTAGGTCGTTTCTTGCCTAGGAAAATTGGCAGCTAGTGGACAATCTTAGAAGCATGCAATTCTGTTCTACCTAGCGTATAATTATAACAACTTAGTGGGCTCGGGAGTTTAAAATTTAGTTGTGCTTTCCACTGCTTTTTTTATCTTTAATATGTTATCTCCAACGAGCATGGTTTTTGCTAAACGCTAGACTGTGGACCACCGCCCTGCTGTGGACACGAAATAGAATGATGATGATGATGATGATGATGATGATGATGATGATGATGATGATGATAACACTAGCTAGCCCATCTATAAAAGTCTAGCGCTTTTGCTACCGATAGGTACGCCTAAAAATTTTATTTACAGCCACATAACAATGGCATCGAAGAACCTAAATAGAAGTTCGGCTTGTTTATTGTATTCACAAATATTTCGTTATCTTGAAGCCACGTTGTGACATACAATTTCATTTTGTCCTTTGAATTTCTGCCATTCAGCACAAGGTCGTGGGTGTGATAACCCTGCGTGATAACTGTAATGGCTGCCACATTGATTCCAAACAATGCTCGTGCATTTGGATTCATGTGCTCGGTTGAGAACCCTAGGTGGTCGAAATCACTGCGGTCATCGCTGCACTTGGTTTCACTTTAAGCCCAGCCAGCCAGCAAGTCTCTCTATCAATCGGTCATTCGGTGAGACGGTCAGTCTGTTAGTTCGTTAAATAGGCCTAGCTGTGTGTTTCTCAATCTCGATATTTCTGTGATCGGCGGAAGCTGAATCTATAAACGCTATAGACGATGCTTCCCTTAGCTTTAGTGGTCTTTGCTCGCGTCCGAGACAAGAGCGAATTTCATGCGAGAAAAGGATTACGAAAGAAGTATGATTATCCCTTAAAAAATCTATTTGCATTACGAAAGCGAAAGTGCGACTGTGTCGCTCGCGGAGCCGTAGTGCGACATTTAAATGCCGTGACAGAAGCAAGCAGAACTGTGGGCGTTTCCTGCCTCGACGCTGTCTGTCGAACACACCAGCGCACGGATCTTGCGTGTTGACTGACTTCCCCTGTCGTGCTGCTGCTCCCGGTTACAGCTTTTCCTTTCATCGGCCGTACCGTGCCGAAATACGCCGGTTCTCCCTTTTCATTTCAAGTCAGCTTTGCGAAACGCAACCTGGGTACTTCACGTCGGCCTTCGGGCGTCACGGGTAAGCGGGCGGATCCGGCTCGTCTCCTGTCACGAAAGTAAACGAATCCCCGTGTCGCAACAGACAACGGTGACAGGCCCTCGCACCGCGCATTCGTTCTGGCTTCTGGAGACTCGCCGTATTGATTGCACGCTAAAACGCAGCGAACGCTTTGCAAACGACTTGCCTTGTTTTCTTTTTCCTTTTTTTTCTCACTTCCGCACGACTTTTTTATCACCAGAGCATTCGTAAATGCGTAATAGAGCGTGCCTATAGTGGAACGCGCGAGTTCGGCCGAGTGGCTCCGCTTCAAGTGCAGAGTGACACATCTTAGAAAGCAAAGAAACAAATGTGCGCACGTAATGTTTCGGTATTGCGAATAAATAGACGCTAGCTTATCAGGCGTGAGGAAACTTAGCTGACGAAAAATGTTGCCGACATTGAATAAAAGTGCTCGCTACGCAATTGAGTCGCCAGTATTTCAGTGGGCTACGGTGCACCTGGATTTAAACAGAAATTCGGGTTTACAAATGCTATATTGCTGTGTCATGCTGACGAGGACGCCGAAATTTCTAGGTGACTAGACAATGATTCATGCAGTTTTATGTTTATACTATACGTATTCATTTATACTACAGTGACCCACGTGATGGCCAATGTGAAGTGGACAGTGACTTCCATCAGGAATTGTTGGCAGGCATGTGATTCCTTCGTGCTCGAAAAAAAAAAAATGAGCCAATAAGTGTGCTTTCCTTTAACCGTAAAATTAAGCCCTGGGCGCAGCAATACATTTGTAATAAGTTCAATCAATTTAATCACGCGGTTTTAAAAACGAAGCTTCTGATTCCACGTGCTGTATTGCTGTCCATTAAACAGTATGGCCATTCTCGCTTCCAAGGAATCTTTTTGGTGTACTAATTGGGCCCAAATGTGACTCTAAGAAAACATTATTTTCATTTATTGATTCTGTCAGCGCAACTTCCGGCTATTGCAGGAGTGGTAGGTGACAATACAAGCAACAATATATATACATGATAAAGAAAATAAAAGTACATTTTGGGGAATGCACTGATAGTAATATATTGGGATTAGTATCATCGCATCACTATTTGTGGTAGATCTTCTTTCCATTCACGTGTATATTTCTTTTGAGAGAAAGATTAGCACAAGTGTCCTTCAGACCAGCAGATTTTCTTTTTTTAGATGCGGCTTATATTCTATTGTCTGCAAAGATTGGGCACTGCCTATACACTGTTCGAAAACTGGGCCTTTGACATGGTACAGTCCAGTCCCACACATTCGATGCAGTCTCCATTCTGGCTTCTAGACATTTTCTCTGGATTATTATTATTATAGTAACCATGGGAACATACATAAACACCGAAAAAATAGAACGATCAAGCTTTCCACAGTTGTGATTCTGTGCTGCTTACAAAGCTCCAGAAACCTAATTTTGCTATAACTACGCGAAATCCCTGGAATCGAGGAAAGAAGCAAGCACAGTGAACGACCATAAGAAAATTTGCATGACCGCCTGCAGTAGCAATACTCATTTTCTTTCTCGGATCAACGCTTGATTTGAATTGGAAATATTTTTAGTTTTTTTTGTTTAGTTAGAAACATTTGCATGTGCAAAGAAATACGCAATTCAATCGATCTGAGTTACCCACGCTGGATATTTGGAGCGAGTGACTGTGCCTGCTCTGAAGGAAAACACATCCCTCCCTAACCCAAAGCTTCCCAACTCTGGCCAAGCCATCTTTTGTTGTTGTTGTTGTTGTTATTCCTTTGGCGGCTGCCTATTCTTTCACATGTGACGAATGATTGAGCTGTTCTTTTTGTACCCATTGGCTCTTTCACTCTGTCTGTCTTCGACAGGATTTTTCCTTTCGCAGCAACTAAGTTGCACCAGAGAAGAAATCGTTTGTTCGGTTGCCGTGACAACTGTCTACACAGCCTTTGTCTTATTTTAGGCGCGCCGCAAGTAAACAAATGCTGCACTCCGTGTTAAAAAAAAACACAACTAAACTCGGAACATGTCTTCGGATCTCAAGATAGATTCTCCAGTGTTCAGAACCAAAGAAAGGAAGGCCCGAAATACGTAAAATACAAGTAAAAGTCGGCCAAAGATTTCAGCGCGAAGTAGGATTTCTGTTTACGACTAAAGGAGAAGCAGTACGTGTGCTCCTCCAGGGGATCACAGACTCCCGAATCATCGGCTTTGATGCTGCCAGTTTCTCCCGTTACAGCTGCTTTCCACATCTGTCCCTCGTAAGAGAAGAACGAGGTTGAAAAGCCTCTTTCGATACGAAGTAAAGGCTCGAGAATTGATGGGATTTAACAAAAGCAACAATTTACAGTCGAAAGACGACATTCTGCAAGGCTCAGGATGAATTATGAGCATCCGTGGATTTCTTGTATCCGTGCCAGATTCTTAGTCGATGATACCGCTTCTATTTGCGCATCCTGTTTAGGATGTATGTTTCAAGGCTGCACTATCGAATCCGCAACCTCATACTGGGTTGTTATATTGACTAGATTCGTGGTCATGGAGTTCAGCTAACGGAGCCACGTGCAGAGACGCTTTTGTTAGTCTTGCATTAGATAAAAGAAACCATGAAAAAGTGTGAATAATTCCTGCCTTGGAATTATGTGAAGTAGTTGTTGGTTAGCTTTAAACAATATCTTGTTTGGAAGCAGCTGAAACGCCGTGCGTGCGCGTGGTGTTGGTTAGCAATGATATTTCCGAAAAGAATCCAAATATTAGGCACGTATTTTCTAGATTGTCTTTTAAGGCTTTTTTTTTTCTAAAGCTTTCCAATACAGTAATCTTCGGCCTCCGGTATTCAGTGATTTTGACTTCAATAACGGCAGCATGCTTGCATCACAAAGTTCTCGTCAATGTTGTGGAGTGCTTGGACAGTAGCAGTCTTTACACAATTGTTAACATTGCGTGGCTGCTAGTTAGCAGCGTACCAGGGACATTTTTGGGAGGTAGAGAGCGTTCATCGAACTTTCGAGGTGACGTTGCCGCAGATGTCCACAGCCAGCGACTCTTGGGTTGCGCAGGCCCGGTGGGAGTATTCTTAGGAGTGGTGCGTAATGGCCCACTGCGCAGAAAGCTTGGCTGTTGATTAATTATGGGGCTTTTACGTGCCAGAACCAAGATTTGGTTATGAGGCACGTCGTAGTGGGGGACTCTGGAATGATTTGGACCACCAGGGGTTCATTAACGTGCTTCTGAATGCAAGTGCATGGGTGTTTTCGCATTTCGCCTCCATAGAAATTCGGGAGCCACTGCCGGGATTTGGTCCCGCGACCTCGTACTTAAGCCCAACACCACGGCCACTAGGCAACCGTGACGGGTTAGGCGGTTGATTCAGGCACTTGAAACTTCTAGGCAATTCTCATAAGTGGCTCGTTCAAGGTTCGTGCTCATCACTGCCTCCTCGTGCTGGAGAAACCTAACCGGCTGAATGGCGTCTGACTACTAACTGGTTTAGAACATTTCACGTTGTCTCAAATGATATGCGGCCATGAACTGTTGTCCCCCACCAAAGAGAATGGATATGGTGCCATTCAAAAAGTTTGTAATCTCCAAGTCGCTGTGGCCTGCATGTGAGAAGAATAGGAAAGCCTAGAAATTTATCTCCTGTGTCAAATGGGGAACTAATACCTTGGAATGAGTGCGCTAGATATGTGCCAGACGGGCTAGTGAAGACGAGTTGAAGAGCCTACGTTGTTTAAATGACAAGGTGGATGTGTGAGGTCATTCGAAGCCGTTTTCTCAAGTAGTTCGCACACTCCGTATCTTCGTGTTGTTGTATTAAATTATTCATAAGCAGTAACTATTTTGTCGCTTGGTCGCGCTGTTGGTCTTCGTCATTTTCAATGTGGCATAATCTACGGAATGTGCAGGTCACCAGTAAAAACAATCAAACATTCGTACTGCATGCCCTCCCGCAATGATAGGATAGGATAGGAATAAACTTTATTTGTCCAACGGTTGTTGATGTTGGTGCCCGGGGCTAGGCTGCCAGGGGTCCATCGTCCGAGGAAGATCTTTCGAGATCCTCGACAACGGCCCTGGCCCGCTGGACGGCCCACTCCTGGTCTTCGGGTGCCTCGCTGAGGAGGGCGGCTTGCCATCTCTCAGCGAGGCGCCCCGCTTCAGAGGGTTCCGCTGTTCTATTCCCTTTTCCTCTTTGTCCTTGTTCCACGTGGCGTTGGCATTCCCAAAGCACATGGGCCATATCGGCCCGTTCGTGCTCGCACCACGGGCAGCCGGGCGACGGGTGCAGCGCGGGCCACAGGCGGTGCAGGTGGTACCCGCATAGTTGACAGTGTGTTTCTTCCAGAGTGTAATTGAAGCACATCCACCCGAGGGGACGCTACATCAAGAATACGCCAGAAATACATTTCATATTCCAACTATACAACATGTGTGGTTACGATTTGCCTTGACTTTGCAGTCGCCTCGGCCCTCTTCTCACAGTTGAAATCAATGGTCGAATTCCCTTTAAGTCCTTTCTGTATTTTCGTTCTTCATTGTGCTGGCATGTCAGCACTAATTATCTGGAGTTCACTGTACTTATGTTGCCATAGGAACTGCTCTTCCTATTGCAGCGGAACGCCCGATCAAGATGTACTGACGTCAAAAGTCAAAGAACCATGATGTCAAACAAGGCAGTGATTCTTGGCGGTAACTTTCAAAGAGAAAATACGCTCAAAGTCAGCCTGGAAACATCCGATCACCAAAAAGCACCCGAACGCAAAATATGTTTCAGCATAACTTTGTAAGAATGTGTAAGAATGTTCAAGGTGAACTATAGTTGAGGAATTCTAAGCACAATGCGTTGGCGGGCTAGTTGGTGCGAATCCATGAATACTTTTGTTTAGCGCAAAACGACAGAGACAAGAAAGACGACAGGACAAGGCGCTACTCTCAACTGACATCATTTTATTGCGTCACTCCTTTATAGACCGCTCGAACCAGAGGGACATGCGCAGTGAGCACCATGCGGTGGAGCCACCAACATCCGATCCCAAGAGCGCACTCATGCGACAGAATCCAAAAAACCAAATTCAGCGCTGTACAAGGTTAAGGAAGGCACACTAATGCACTGTGACCCCAATGACTGAATGAAAAAAGCTTCCGATAACTCTCGGGCGGTGGTGTCACGGCTCTTTTTCAAAATCGTGGTATCACGAAACATGGGTTTGCACTTGCATGTTTTACAATGCTGAGCCAAATGGGAACCTGTGCCTGTTGGTATGGATCGTTCATGTTCTCTAAGGCGCTCGTTAACACAGCGGCCTGACTGCCCTACATACACTTTGCCACATGACAAGGGAATCTTATAAACCACACCGACTCTGCAATCTACAAACTTCACGTGGTTCTTTTCACAATCAGGTTTTTTACTTGTTTTAGAAATACGGCTGCACAACATTGACAGTTTCTGAGGAGCGGAAAACACTACCGGAATTTGATATCTAGTGGCGACATTTTTTAGATTGTGAGCCACTCTGTGGCAATACGGCACAACTTCAGGCGTCTTCTTTTGTATGATGCGGTTACTTTTGTGCCGCTTCCCTTTCAGTTTCTGAAGCAATACCTCCGAGACTGACGTCACCACCACACTTGGGTAACCAGCAGCCTGCAGCCTATTTAACTGAGCAATGAAACTCATTTTCGCAGAGTGATGACAAGATTTCATTAAGGAAGATTCTAAACACATCAAAGCAATGGCGCGTTTCACAGTCTTTGAGTGCGCAGACGCGTAAGGTAAAAGTTCCTTACGTGCACGTGGCGAATACATCCAACAGGCGTGGCCTGTTTGTAAGGAAAGCTGCAAATCTAAAAACTGGAGTTTTCCGTCCCTAGATAGCTCATGTGTGAAAGTTAATCCTTTGCCATTGTCATTGAACAGAGTTAAAATATCAGCTACCGTCACGGAGCAGTCATTGTTAGTCTGTTTCATCACAACAAGAAAATCGTCAACATATCTAAAAATTTGAACTGAGTCATTGTTTAAGGCACTCTTAAGAGCGTGGTCGACAAATGATAAAAAGATATTACAAAGAGCAGGCGCCACACATGAACCAATACACACACCATTTTTCTGGATAAAAAGGTTGTTTTCGAACCGGATAAAAGTTGCACTTAAATAAAATTCAAGAAGGGACATGAAACTTTCCGAAGACAACCCGGTCACATTGCGAAAATCTACCTCGCCACTTTCTTCGATGCACGTCATCACACTGCGAAATAGCTCATCATGCGGTATTGAATAGTAAAGATCTTCGACGTCAACAGAAAAAATGTCAGCTACTGAATGCTTGTCTTCCAGAAAGGAAACAACATCGAAAGAATCCTTTATGGCATAAGGATCGTCAATAGTTAAATGCTTCAATTGTTTTTGCAAAAAGCGGCTAACTAAAACCTGCCAACAGTTGTTTTCACTGACTATTGTACAGAAAGGCACATCCTGTTTGTGCGTTTTTGCAGTGAAAACAACCTCTAGAGCAAGTACCTTACATTGTTTTACATTTTTCACAATCTTGGTGAGGCCCATATTTTCCAACAAAGAAATGGCTTTGCGTTTTACCTTCTGAGCTTTCTCATTTGCCAGAATGAAGTTCTTGTTGACAGCCTCAATGGCTTTTTTGTTGAAGATAGCAGACGGAGCTATCACAAAACCGCCCTCTTTGTCACTGAGTAACAGCCGAAGTTCATTGTCTCTAAAGAAAGATACTGTCCTTTTGATCACAGCTGTCGAAGGTGGTGCTCTCCCGGTGACGGTCCTACGAAGGCAGTCCACCCCATCGAGGAGGCACCGCTCCTGGTCCTCTAGTTCTGCTTTCCTTGCGATACGCCTGTTCAAAGCCAGTAGCTCATGTGCAGGAATTCTTGGTTCCGTGCTATACTTCGGCCCATTCTTTAACAATGCAGCAACTTCGTCAGGAAGCCTGGCGTCACCGAGTACCTGGAAACCAGCGGTGACAGGTTGCGTTTGTTCCTTTCTGCGCGGGAGTCTGGACCGGAGGAGTAGCAGCAGCTGTGTCCACCAGAATTCTGTGGTCTGAGTTGATAGACGTCTGTAGAGACGAAACTTCTTCTCAGCCACAATAGGCGCATCGCGCGAGTAGCAGACAGCTCTCAACCAGTCGTACAGAAGGCGTACCTGCCGCCAAATTTCAGAACGAAGAATCCGACACATTCGCCGCACGTGACCGACGGAAGGTCTGACGTTCCCGAAGAGACTCGCCACGTCTTGAGGAACATGTCCATTCTTCATGCAGAACGTAAGCATCCTTGCACGGCACACAGCAAAAGCTATGTGACTGACCAGAACAGCAGGATCAGGAGATGACACAGACACACAAATATCAGGGCCCACAGTAGAAGAAAGATAGTTTAGCACAATGCGTTGGCGGGCTAGTTGGTGCGAATCCATGAATACTTTTGTTTAGCGCGTATTCATGGATTCGCACCAACTAGCCCGCCAACGCATTGTGCTAAACTATCTTTCTTCTACTGTGGGCCCTGATATTTGTGTGTCTGTGTCATCTCCTGATCCTGCTGTTCTGGTCAGTCACATAGCTTTTGCTGTGTGCCGTGCAAGGATGCTTACGTTCTGCATGAAGAATGGACATGTTCCTCAAGACGTGGCGAGTCTCTTCGGGAACGTCAGACCTTCTGTCGGTCACGTGCGGCGAATGTGTCGGATTCTTCGTTCTGAAATTTGGCGGCAGGTACGCCTTCTGTACGGCTGGTTGAGAGCTGTCTGCTACTCGCGCGATGCGCCTATTGTGGCTGAGAAGAAGTTTCGTCTCTACAGACGTCTATCAACTCAGACTACAGAATTCTGGTGGACACAGCTGCTGCTACTCCTCCGGTCCAGACTCCCGCGCAGAAATTAACAAACGCAACCTGTCACCGCTGGTTTCCAGGTACTCGGTGACGCCAGGCTTCCTGACGAAGTTGCTGCATTGTTAAAGAATGGGCCGAAGTATAGCACGGAACCAAGAATTCCTGCACATGAGCTACTGGCTTTGAACAGGCGTATCGCAAGGAAAGCAGAACTAGAGGACCAGGAGCGGTGCCTCCTCGATGGGGTGGACTGCCTTCGTAGGACCGTCACCGGGAGAGCACCACCTTCGACAGCTGTGATCAAAAGGACAGTATCTTTCTTTAGAGACAATGAACTTCGGCTGTTACTCAGTGACAAAGAGGGCGGTTTTGTGATAGCTCCGTCTGCTATCTTCAACAAAAAAGCCATTGAGGCTGTCAACAAGAACTTCATTCTGGCAAATGAGAAAGCTCAGAAGGTAAAACGCAAAGCCATTTCTTTGTTGGAAAATATGGGCCTCACCAAGATTGTGAAAAATGTAAAACAATGTAAGGTACTTGCTCTAGAGGTTTTTTTCACTGCAAAAACGCACAAACAGGATGTGCCTTTCCGTACAATAGTCAGTGAAAACAACTGTTGGCAGGTTTTAGTTAGCCGCTTTTTGCAAAAACAATTGAAGCATTTAACTATTGACGATCCTTATGCCATAAAGGATTCTTTCGATGTTGTTTCCTTTCTGGAAGACAAGCATTCAGTAGCTGACATTTTTTCTGTTGATGTCGAAGATCTTTACTATTCAATACCGCATGATGAGCTATTTCGCAGTGTGATGACGTGCATCGAAGAAAGTGGCGAGGTAGATTTTCGCAATGTGACCGGGTTGTCTTCGGAAAGTTTCATGTCCCTTCTTGAATTTTATTTAAGTGCAACTTTTATCCGGTTCGAAAACAACCTTTTTATCCAGAAAAATGGTGTGTGTATTGGTTCATGTGTGGCGCCTGCTCTTTGTAATATCTTTTTATCATTTGTCGACCACGCTCTTAAGAGTGCCTTAAACAATGACTCAGTTCAAATTTTTAGATATGTTGACGATTTTCTTGTTGTGATGAAACAGACTAACAATGACTGCTCCGTGACGGTAGCTGATATTTTAACTCTGTTCAATGACAATGGCAAAGGATTAACTTTCACACATGAGCTATCTAGGGACGGAAAACTCCAGTTTTTAGATTTGCAGCTTTCCTTACAAACAGGCCACGCCTGTTGGATGTATTCGCCACGTGCACGTAAGGAACTTTTACCTTACGCGTCTGCGCACTCAAAGACTGTGAAACGCGCCATTGCTTTGATGTGTTTAGAATCTTCCTTAATGAAATCTTGTCATCACTCTGCGAAAATGAGTTTCATTGCTCAGTTAAATAGGCTGCAGGCTGCTGGTTACCCAAGTGTGGTGGTGACGTCAGTCTCGGAGGTATTGCTTCAGAAACTGAAAGGGAAGCGGCACAAAAGTAACCGCATCATACAAAAGAAGAGGCCTGAAGTTGTGCCGTATTGCCACAGAGTGGCTCACAATCTAAAAAATGTCGCCACTAGATATCAAATTCCGGTAGTGTTTTCCGCTCCTCAGAAACTGTCAATGTTGTGCAGCCGTATTTCTAAAACAAGTAAAAAACCTGATTGTGAAAAGAACCACGTGAAGTTTGTAGATTGCAGAGTCGGTGTGGTTTATAAGATTCCCTTGTCATGTGGCAAAGTGTATGTAGGGCAGTCAGGCCGCTGTGTTAACGAGCGCCTTAGAGAACATGAACGATCCATACCAACAGGCACAGGTTCCCATTTGGCTCAGCATTGTAAAACATGCAAGTGCAAACCCATGTTTCGTGATACCACGATTTTGAAAAAGAGCCGTGACACCACCGCCCGAGAGTTATCGGAAGCTTTTTTCATTCAGTCATTGGGGTCACAGTGCATTAGTGTGCCTTCCTTAACCTTGTACAGCGCTGAATTTGGTTTTTTGGATTCTGTCGCATGAGTGCGCTCTTGGGATCGGATGTTGGTGGCTCCACCGCATGGTGCTCACTGCGCATGTCCCTCTGGTTCGAGCGGTCTATAAAGGAGTGACGCAATAAAATGATGTCAGTTGAGAGTAGCGCCTTGTCCTGTCGTCTTTCTTGTCTCTGTCGTTTTGCGCTAAACAAAAGTATTCATGAATTCTAAGCACGACGCGAGGAGCCCATAGGGACTTGGAGCAACATACTAATAAAAGGAGCGCGTAGTACTCTAACCGGCGAATGCGCTACACGAACGGCAACATTTCATTTCACCTGGGTTCAAAGAGGCTCACCAATGAGCGACATACAGTACATCCACGTATAGCTGCTTATTTAATAGACAATGCTTGAAAACATTTTCTTTCGCGTGGGTTTGCGCAACATTAGTTGTGAAGATATCCTGAGGGAAACGGAATCTTGCCTACTGTTGTTTATGTTTTGTATTCCAGTACGCCTGCTTAGTAAACAAAACAAACAAACAAAGAGACAAACTAACCAATGAAGACTTCAGTATGCTATCTGAAAGGGCTAAATAGAAGCGCATGTAGCAATCCAAGATCTTTGCAGGGATCGCCGAGCAGGTAGTTTGATATTAGGGTTTCTGTTGTACCCAAGCAGAGCTTACTTCTCTCGAATGTGTGGTCTGTTTCTCGTTACTCATCCTTTGCCAGTGGCAGAATGAATCACAATGGAAGTCTGCGTGCCTGCGTAATATAATACGTCTTTGCTCGTGCCGTCCTTGTTGTAATGGAGGCCTTATTGCTATATTCGTTGTAGCAACTGCCATTCTTTTGTGTGACTCAGAAGTATCTCCCTGAAAAGGATCACCCGCAAGGTTTCTTGTTGGGCTCGTGCCTTTAGCGAAACCAGGGCCTTTTAGCTACGCTACAAAAGGACACATTGTCTTTCAGAATATATATTAGAAAGAAAAACGCGCTTTCATCACTTATTCTTAGAGGGTTCCGCTGCCTTATCTAGCTCGTGTCTTTGTAACGTTTCTTTTCGCCAAACAAGAAGAGCCCACTCGCAATTTTCTTTTCTGGGGTCCGGACATTGGAGGAACTGCACAACACGGTGGCTTTTTTCGGCCAACCGCACCCATGTAAATGAAAACCACACCGTGACTTTATCATCGAGACGCAAACATTACTGGCACTATCGAACAGCAATCTGGATGGCTAGCTCCAGACTAAGGATGCGGGCAACCAAAGGAGCTCCATGTGGATAAAAGGGGCGCTGACTGTACGGAAACAAAATAGGGAGGACAACCTGTTTTTTCGTCTTGCCACGAGGACAAAAGAAAGCGTGCTTCCTCCGTGAGATCAAAGAACATCCACTCGGCCGTTTCGATCACGAAAAGAGTCCTCTGTTACACTTCTCCGAGTCTTGCATCCGTTCTAGAAAAAGAACATGTTGTCCAAACGAGTACTTGAGATCGCAGCAGTGCCAGCGGAAACCTTTTCTTTTGTTTTTGAAGTTAATTTCGCAGGAAGTGCCAGTGCTCTCATGGTATCCCCTCTCTTTCATGATAGTATCGCTTCACTGATGTGGGAACGGCATGAACGTGAAAATGTGGCAGTCCTTGCGAAATCTGCAGGTTGAGCCTGGTCACGAGTAATGCGCAGTTAACTGTCGAAGACAACACGGTGACGTGCGGCCTTCTTTGTCCCGTCGCTGACCCGCAAGTACCACCTTGAATTGCGCCTATGCGCTCTAAAGAAGCCAACGCCACCATCTGCAAGCCATCTGCTGCAAAGCCGGATACTCCACATTTTCCAAAGAGAAAAAGAAGGCGTTCTTTGTGCTTCTTTGATCCCTTTGACTGTAGACCGCGCTGTACACTGAAGCATAAGTTCCGAGGCAGAAGCGTTTTTACAGCGAGTGCTGCTAAGTTTGCTTTGACCAGATTTCATGCATCCTTTCGGACGTACTTACCAAGCTTATCGTCAGTATGTTTTGCTTTCTCGCCAATGTGTTCAGAAATAAGTGGGAAGGTTAGTCGTCCACACGCGAGGTTACGTCCAAAGACCCCGACGGTGGAGCCTGTCGTATCAGTTTCAGTTTATTCTGGCGTACATTTGTGACATGTCCTTTGTAGCATATCTATACACGTGTGCTTATGCCAACGTTATGCGGGGTTAATCTCTGTGAAGCGGGTGATGGTCGCCCACCTCTCTCGCCCGAAGTATTTGTTTGCAAGCGCCTGCCACAATGCCGGTGCGAGGATTTCCTCCCGTAACCTTCTCGTTGTCCATATGTTACTTTTTAGCGCCTGTATTGCGACAACATGAAATAAAGCATGTCTGAGTACAGTCGGCCCCTTTTCCTGTGGAAGCCTGAAAGTACGACATCCTTGTTTCATCGCGGCTGTGGTCGTCGTGTCGCAAGAATAACTATATATTTGATGGATGGCGAAGAACGCTTTCACTTCAGTGGCTAGGTGCAATCTTTATTGCCCACTGCTGGTGGCTTATGAAAAGTTCATTGTGGCCCCTGAAAAGACCTTCGGACTCAGCGAAATAACAGCAACAATTCCAGCAGAATGTACCCCGGACTCTCGAACCAGCAGCCCAGTTCTGATGATACCACGGTACAATATCTTATATATACTAAGACATATTGTGAAAGGAGGCAAGGAAAAAGTAAAGCCCCTGTATTTTAGGAATGTAGCGATAACTACCGATATGGCCTCCTCGTTTGTGCCAAAAGAAAAAGAAAATATTGATTTGCGCGACCCCTATGAGCCTGTTAAATGAAGTGGCTGTGTGACATTAGGTGGCTAATCGGATAGTTTGGCGTATATTTTAAAGCCGCTTCCTCTTTTTCCTTTCTTAAGTGCACAGTGCGAAGGTTTAGATTAGACAAGAGCAGTGACAAGGACAATCGCTGACTACCAACTGAAGTTTTATTATCAATGAGCCGAATTGGCGTCAGAAACTGGAACTATCTGAAGAAACAAGAACTTGTGAAGACAGAAGCAAGAAAAACCAACAAGTGAGCAGCAATAAAAGTTGCAACAAAGCATAAACAGGAGAGATAACGAATCTATATAAAGTAGCATTGCAACCGCCTACCATACGTGCGCCTTCCTAAAAACTCGAGCTAAATTTGCTGCCTTTTCTTTAGCGAAATCTGCTAAGCTAGAGTTGATGTGCAGAGCCAGTATTTCGTAACAATTTTATTACATTCTTTAATAGGTGTACACCTGAGGCATTCACACGAATGTCAGCACACTACGGTTAGGATCTTGCATGTTAGGCTCTTGTTAGGGCCTCACACAACGCGTGGGGTTAGGGTTTTGTCTCAGAGCGAATAATAAGAAAAATAAAGATTCGAAGAGCATTTTTTAATGGACTTCAAGGTTCCAAACGCTACTCCCTTTCTTTTTCTTTTCGACAAGAACTCCCCTGTTATGAAGAAATAGAATGTATTACGAGATATAACTGTTGTTACTCAAGGGAACTTCAGTGCTGTGAAAAAAAAAATATCTTGGGAAAATATACATCGGCGCTCGCGCATTCAGCTCCAATGCCCAGATTTTTTTTTTTCCTTCCGTGGGCACATCTGGCAGCCGGCAGTCGAGTTGTTTTCTGTGCATTGCTCGCACGGTTGCTTTATTTTATTTATTTATTTAATTTTTTTTTGCTCTCCGTCTCGAACCACGATTTCATTTTCGCGCAGTCTCCTGGCGACTCCACTCGGGTTGCACGCGGAGCTGATTTAAAACAACCGCTTCCCCGGGCGAACTGCAGCGCAGTCGACGTCTGTGTTCCCACTGGGTGGCGTATTCGCCACTGACTGCCATATCGCGCGTTACTGTGAAGTTGTTTGCCATACGCAGTGTTGTTCTTTTCTTTTTGTGTAGTTGCAGAGCGCAGGAGGACAAGTTTCTCCAACGGGAATTTCATACTGCTCCTGGGAAAGATTTACGAGAGTCAAGGCGGCGTTGTTATAACGCGACGCGGCAGGAAAATACGCCGACGGAAGATGGTGACCTCGCGCGTGTTTGTCTCTGCCGTGACGTATGTGCTTGCGACTCGGTCGTTGTGGGTTAGCGGTTCGACTTTTATTGCTCCACCGGTACTCGAGAAGCAGAAACATAACGTAGTTCACACCGCAGCGCAATTTCAGAAATGTCCTTTTCTCCCGCTACTGTCTGACCGCTAGAGCCAGCGTGCCCCTGATATATGTTCAGGCCTTTCCTCCCCCCCCCCCCCCCCCCCCGATGGTCTCTCTTTTTTCCTTCGTAAAGGCTTAATTCAATTCCAGACGAATGGCGTGAGTTCGCGGTATGTGCCATCGGGGACCGCATAATGCGCTCGCTTTGTGGAAGTTGGACGTCACGCAGCCGTATTTGCATTTCAGTCCCCGTAGTTTGAGTTGTCGTCGCCTCTACGTACTCCGTGTGCTACGCTCTCTGTTCTGTTGTTTCCTCTTGAAAGCGAGGTTGACATTTTAAGCATCTGTCACTTTTCATTTCTCGCTATTCAGCGCATAGCTCTGGCGCACATGCCTATACGGAATTTGCTTTGCCATGTATAGCAGTGTTCCCTGCGTTTCCAGCTTTAAAGCCCATCACGTGTATTCTGCGTGAGTGGATGTGTTTTCGTTAATATTAAATTTGGGAAAGTGAAACTTGGCACAAAGGCCTCGCCTTTTATGGAGTATTAAAGACGCACGGGTGAAAAAAGATGTGCTTGCTGACGACCTGATTTTTATTACATGCTTGCAGTTCGCACCTGCACCCCAAGGTATGAAAATGCATGTCTTTCACGTAAAGCTGTCATGTCTATGCAGTTTCTCTGTTATCCTAGTGCGTCGTTCGAAGGATAGACGCACAGAGAAATCACTCTGCTCGCTTTCCTTTGAGCACAGTCTTCGAACACGAGGTTAGTGTATTGAAAAGTATTTTGTATTTCACTGTATATGATTGAGGTACTAATGCTATGACTGACTGACTGAGAGACCTACTAAATGACTAGCACATTGGCTGACGGACAGCCTGACGAAGTGAGGGACTCGACTGGCTTGAGTGACTGGCCGATTGAGTGCTTATTGAATGACTGGCTGAAGCTCGATGAACGGGCCGATTGACAGGCTGAATCGACTGACAAACTGACTGGCTGATAGACAGGTGATACGACTGGCAGGCTGACTACTCGACCGACTGGCTTATTGACACGATGAATGGCACTTGATTGACTGACTGTCTGATTGGCCTGCCGATTGATTGACTGACTCACTAGCCGATCGACTGATGACTTGATGTTCTTGTACTATATTCACTTACTGACTGGCCGGTTGAGTGACTGAATAAATTGGCTGATTGACTGAGTAGCCTGTTGACTGATCGATAGACTGGGTGATTGACTCGCATGAACCACTGATTATATTGACTGTACGAATGACTATGAGAAAACTACGTTCTTGCTCTCAGAAACGGCGCAAAAAGGGATTTTTGGTGATTGCGCGTATAATACACCAGACGGTCTATTTCGCCCGTACCCACGGAAATGAACAAACACAGTACGAGCGTTGATAGTAATGGTAGCCTTCCCGCCTACAAAGAAGCTTTTAGGGAGGTCCCCAAACTGACTGAAATAAAACATCTTCATATGCAGTGCAAGCATCTCTAAGATGTTTTTTCTTTCGCTAAGTTTGCTTCCACGTGAAGCGTTCCTGCCCAAGACTTCAAGCTTGATCACCGTCATCAGAACCAATTCAGTTTGGTTCGAATATAAGTGGATGATTTACGCAAATATATGGGGGCGCTGTTCTGCGACATTCACCGAGGATTCTTTTTTTTGTTTTGTTGCTGTAACAAATAATACGGACACACAAGGCAAATTTTCACTGACCCCGTTACAGCGATGTTCCATGCAAAGTCCAAGCACCATTCGCTCCGCATGCTGTGGCTTCGAGAGAAGGCGTGCGAACGTAGTCCGACAAGGATGGTGGCTTCATGCTTTCCATCCTGCCACGCGCCCACTGTGGGAAGTCACCAGATCAAAACAAGCGTGCCCTCTTCTAGCTCGGCCACGGCTACGCATGGCCGCCTGCGCCATTGTGCGCATGCGCGGTCCAACCGTCGTAGCTTTGAGGTGATCTGCGGTGGCTGCAAAAAGGGTACGAGGGCGAGCCGAGATGGCTGGTGGCTTCACGCTTGCTGTCTTCCCGATCACCTAATGTTGGAGGTAACGCAATCTCCCGTTTTGGAGACGCGGTGAGGCGAGAGGCAACGCAAAGGGCTCTGCCACGCGGCCTGAGCTCGGCTTCAGGAATACAAGAGGAACCAATAATTTCCAAGCGGGCTCTTTCCGGTTCAGAACGCAATGCTGATCTTTGAAATAAAAAGTAATATAAATACATGCACCTCGAAGCACTTGTAGCATGTCAGCTACGTATTTGTTAGTTTAGTGGCATTCTCAAGAAACTATTTGCCACCATTTCCACGCAGAGACAGAGGCAAAAGAAAAGCTACCTGTTTAAGACCTACCAAGTGAATAAATCAAGGGAATTAAGTTAGAAAATGAATCATATGAGTGCCACGTGCGCAATGTTTCTGGCAATATTTTATTCATTTGAGCCTAGGGCGCGTATGGGTCCCTTTTTAGAAATTCTAAACGGCGCATTTCCGGCGATATAAAGTCACTGCACCCGACGCATACATAAAAGCCTCCGTTTTTCCTTTGTTTTCAGTTTGTGAAGTAGTTTGGTTTTATAGAAATAAAGCCACTTGCAAGAAAGCGCAAAACAAAAATTGTTTCGACGCCACTATGGCGCAGAGTGCAATACTTGCTATAAAAAATCCTGAAGGTACTAAAGAAAAATGCATTCTGTGAGTGCGGGCTTACTCGAATCTCCATTATCAGATTTTTCACATTTTCAACAACGATGCTGGTAGCAAAGTTTCATTGTAAAAGCTTTATCTTTCGCACCGTAATTAAGAAAGAAAAGCCGTTACTTTTGCAGTTCGTGAAACGCAAGGACCGCTCTGCCAGGCGACTTACGCCTCTCAGAGGGCCCTAATCTCACGTCACGCCGCTATATCTGTAGCTGCGGTCCGGGCTGATAAAAAAAATAAGAAATACGTGGGTCTTTGTTTGCTCTCACTCGGTAATAGTCTGAAGGAAATAAGAAAGGCCACATACAGAAAAATAAAGGTAGGACTCCGGCTACGCGGAATTTGGTGTAGAAACGCCGCCCACCCCCCGAGAAGCCATATGCTGTCGGTCAGCGCGGCCCGGCTTCGTTCGACGAAGAGGCCGGGAGAGCGCCGTCCCGGGGACGGTGTAGGTCACGTATGTCTCGTAAACGAACTTCGTGAGCGTGTAGGGACGAGCTTCGAAGGAAGGAAGCGAGCCGAGTGCAGCGGCCAACGCAAGAGTGTTGCCGTGCAAGATTCAAGGCTGCCGAGAGCATGGCGACCTGCGTTGAAAGCATGGGTAAAAGCTCGGTGGCGTGAGCTCTCACGTTGCAGCCGAGTGGGCCAAAACATACGTGGGGACGTTCGAGAGGACGTTCGTTATGACGTTCGTGAGGATGATCGCGAGGGCGCTTTCATGAGTACGTTCGTAGGCGACATGGTGTCGTAAATACCACTGGTGGCTAAACATCTAAGCAGCTCGATGGTGCAAATACAATGGCCCAGGCACATGGAGGTTCCAGACATTGAGTAATACCCGAGATGTGAGGCTGACTGACTGGTGGATTGACCGGTTGAGTGTTTTAGCAATTACCTGGGGGATTGACTGACACATTGAATCATATATATGACTGAGTACTAATAGCGATTAATCGAGTGACTGAATAACCGAATGATTTTAGACAAAAAAGCGAATATGAATATAATAAGGTACGGAGGTTTAATTAAAAAACGTTCGACTGTCTACCATTTGCAAGGAACGGGTCGCAGAAATAGAAAGAGGAAAAGGGAATGGCTTCCTGAACCAATGCGCGCCGATCTAAAGTGCCATGTGGTCCAAGGTGGTCAGACGGGTCTTTTAATGTTGGAAAAGAGCGGCAGCGCCTTTTAGCCAGTCATAGCTGCACAATAATGGAGTTTACAGTCACAAAAAAAAAAAATACACAGGGCCGAGAATAAAACGCTATAGATAAGAGCTTCGCGTCAGTTTTGACCCACCAGGGCTCTTTTACGTGCAGTCATTTTCATTTTCTCAGAAGTAAATCTTGGAATTAAGAGTCTCTTAGTCATACAGCTGGCGTTCGTTTCCTGACCTAAGACCTGCCCTCTTAGCCGTCCTAGTGATGTTCAGCGCTGTGTGAAGTTGCAGTGTGAAGTTAAGTGTGAATACATTTGCACCGGGACTCATTAGCCATCATCACCAGAAGTAATGCCACTTCTTGTAAATTTGAATTGACTTTAGTATATTGCGTTGTTGAAATATGCAAACGTCCACCCTGGAGCCCTGTTCAAAGTAGACATTCAGCGTCTAGAGGGACGTGTACTGCAATTCGGCGGTGGTGAGTTTCTGCAAACTGTCCCTCTCCGGGACGGTTGTTTTCAGACCCATTTCTGCCACAGCTGCAGCAATAATCGTTCGCGTGAACGAATATGTACGGCAAGGGAGTCATCCTCCTTGGCATATCGCATAAAAAATAAAGTTATGAGGTCGTTTAGGAGCATTTTTACTGGGTAGACCGCGCTGATAGTAAAATATCGCATGCTTTTCTTGTTTTGGAGGCAGATTGAGGCATGGGGGGGGGGGGGGGAGCAGTGTGATCGGCACGACATTTTGGCACCAGGAGATCCTAATGCCTCTTCGATATCCGAGTGTGCCACAGTAAAAGAGGCATAGTCGCCGAAGGACATTTCCGATTATTAAGAAAATGCCCTACAATTACGCAGTTACCAAAACCACCGTGACGTCACTGACTTTGCTGAGGCTGACAGTTCATCATTTGTACGGCAGATAAGGGCTGCGTATTTTCCACTACATATACAGCCAAGAAAGGTTTGAGCAATACCTGTGCCAAAACAGCCCAAATTCCAGAAAGTACTTTTAAAATTACTGACGTCACATTGACTTACCGGTGCTGAGTTGTCGGTGAGAAATTTAAGGAACAGAAGCTTGGATTTCATGCACTCCCTCAATAAAAGAAGATTTTCCCCCAAACTAATAAATATGCACAGTTTCAAAAAAAAAAAAGACTCATAAATTGTTTTGCGTTGCTCTGTAGGTCCTACACGACGCAGAGTCGCTTCTGTGATATTTGTTTACTCTAGTGTAATGGAACATCTTCTTAAAGAATAAAACTTCCAGAAAATATATTCCAGAAACATCGCCACTGAAACTTCATACGAAGCTGTAAAAAACGTTTGAAGACAGGATATCCTGCGGGCTGCTAGCGCTAATAATGTACTCGGCATGTACCGTTGCATCAAAAAGAGAATAAAATATTCAGTGGCGATTTAACTAATTCCGTTAGCATTAGATCAACGGAATCACTAGATCAACACCACTCCTGCAAATACATCAATCGCCTCCTCGTAGAGGCCTCGTAGAGTAGCAGGCCAGATGCTCCATTATCCGGCCGACCTCTCTAAATTTTCCAATCATTAAAATACTTCTTCTTCTTCTTCAATCGCCTCCTCGATTCGGCGTGCCCATAACAGGCTAAAAATATCTCAGAGTAGGCGTGCCTGGACTTGCGTCACACTATTTAACCATCAGGGGCACGCGTCTACAGCTGCTGTTAATAGTATGACGGAATTACCATCCCGGAAACTTTACCAAGAATGCTGCAGCAGTTTATCCTCCTCCATTGAGATTAATAAGCCCAAGTGAAAACTTGTTTCAGTTGGCTTTAGGAGCACGGGCGTTACTGCTGACGCCTTTTACAGTGTAGCTGTTAGCCTCTAGTGGGTAGGGATTTCTCGCGGGCTCTTTCTGTGCTCATCCCAAAAAATTAACGCCAACTAGCGGCCACGGCCACTAACACATACCTCAAGCGGCGGCTGAAAAAGAGGCGCTGTCTGAGTTTCCGCCTAACAGAAATATGTTTTCTCGCATATTCGAATTACAATACGAAGCTATCATGACTGCAGCTTGTGTTGAAGTCGTGCTTTAGAATTTTTCTACCGAATTTTCTTTCAAAAATTAAATTATTTCATGAACAAACTTGCGCTTCGCGGAGGGCCTAGAAGAATTAGGATGTATGCTGCTCCTCCGCAAACGTGCGTGTGTGCGTGCAGTGCGTGTGTACACAATGTAAAATTGTGTAAAGTGTTCAATCACATCATCATTGTACATAACCATTGTGTACACTGTATATATTGAAAATCATTTTGTACATGTGGCATTTAGTTTATGTGTAACTGTGCCTCTCCGTGGGTATACGTGTTTATATGTTGGTGCGTGAGGACTCGGACATTACTTACGTTGAAAACGTGCTGTGTTTCGTTTCTTACATGTTATCGTCCCGGTGGAATTGTGCCGTGATTATGACTCGGTGTTCGTATCATCTCTTGTCGAAATAAACTTTTTCTAAACACATCTGTCCTTGATGCGTTGACGCGCTCTGTCTGTTGCATCCGTCGCACAGCGTGTCCTGCGGCCGTAATTGACCTTATGGCAAGCACTGGATGTATGGATGGATGATATGAGCGTCCCCATTGGAACGGGGCAGTGGGGTGCCTCACCAAGCTCTTTCTATTATACTGCCTAATATCCTACCGAAGTTAAAGAAAAAGAAAAAAAAACTATGAACTCCCACAAGTACATTTTCTGACCCCCTATTGCAAACTTTGTACGCCTCCGTTTTTTGTTGTTTCCCTACTGTTATTCCACCAATCTTCAAATCGGCTCTTAATACACTCTATTGCGGACATGTTTATTTTCCCCCTGCCCTCGCTGAACCTCAAAGATTCAAGGAGGCCAGTCGTGCTTAAGTCAACCGCTGGGCAGATATCAAAATTTCCTAAAAGCACTATACGCTTTCCAAAAACAGTACTCCCACCTAGCGGCCGCGTCCACTCCCACAGGCATCAAGCGGCAGTTGAAAAATGAGGGTTTCCACATAACAGAAATATGTTTTCTCGTATACTCGAATTACAATCCGAAGCTATAATGTCTGCAGCTTGTGTGTAAGCCGTACTTTACTAATTGTCTTACGCAATTTACTTCGAAAAATTCAGTTAGTTTAGTAAGACACGTGGGCTTGGTGGAGGGTTTAGAAGAAGGATGATGTATGCTGAACTTCCGCAGAACTGCGTGCGCGTGTGCCGGACGTCGCTTGTGGTGGCGGTGCTTGTCTAACGTCGCCAAAAGATTCGCTGTATGTTCGCTTTCACAGGGTGGCTGGAGACGAATTTTTTGAATAGACTTTGTTTTTTTTTTTAACATCGGTGGATTCGTTACTATAGCTTTTTTGATATTTCTTTGACTTTTTCACTTACCTGCCGTGACGTCAGCGGCTGTAGCATTAAGCTACGGAACGCCAGGTGTTGCGTTCGAATTCTGGTCGCCGTGGTTGCATATTGATGGAGATCAGATGGGAGAATGCTTGTGTACTTATATTTAACGACACGTCAAACTCGAGCTTGTGGTCCAAAGTAATCTAGGGCCTTCGGTTGTAGCCTCCCTGATAATTCCATTGTTGCTTACGGACTTTAAGACGCACGGATCCACCAATCAGCTCTACGATATTACTTCACTCTGAATTCAAAATAGTCGGCTCTTGCAGTGTCCACACTGCCTGTCTTTCACAGATTACAAACGCAAAAGAAGCACAATGAAGCCCGTATTTTTTTACGCTGTTCCGACATTCTGCAGACGGGTGAACACATTCAGAATAAACCGTTTTAAGAGCGTAGATCTTTACCGTTTATCCCATTTTTTTTATTTGTAACTGAAATAAAGGCCTACTGCGGTATTGCTTGAGAGGCAACTACACTCGCCTAGAAATGAGGTTTTGGCCGAGGATAGAAATATATGGAACCTAATGAATTCTTGCTCCATATTTCCATTGCACCGAGATCTCGAGTATGTTTTTTTTTTTCAGTGTAAAGAAAAGATTGAAATTTAGTGACTGTAACGAGCAATTTTAGTTTCTGTCGCCATCTTTGAAAGAAAGAGAGCACCGTGAAAATTTCTAAATTTTTGGAGAGATAAACATGTCAAGTTTACTACTTTTGAAATCAGCAATGCCAAATGATATGACAATTTTTTCGAACGGCAACCATCGCGACATTTAAATAGTGCGAAATTGACGTATACCGCACCTTCCTGTATTAAGTCAAGTTCCACCAGAACTTCTGCGAAAACTGTGTACTTCTTTATGTGAGAAAATTTTATTTTAGAAAGAATTGTGATTTTAATATGACAAATTGGACGCAATTTCTAGCATTGCCCATTACTGCTCACACTTATGTCCCCTAGATAAAGGGGTAAGCGTCGCCTCAGATAATTTTTGTTGAGGTGTAGTGACTTTACAAATACGAAACAACTGCTCAGTTGGCGTAATACCATTCATATTAAACACAGATAGTAATGGCCAGTTTTGCGCAATCGGTTAGTGTCATGCAGATAAAAGTGTAAGCGGAATTCCAAAAAAGCTTCTTAACGGCATGGTGGGCTTTCTGTGAACAATGAATGCGACTCGAGGAATCTTGTTTAGATAAACTTGCAGTGCAGCAAAAGTCAGGAGGGATGTCTCTTGTCCTGATGAATAAAAATTTCCACGAAGTTATTTTCCCTCTTATAATGATTCATAAGCAAGATGGGCTGTTCCAAGGTCTCCTTATGGGGCGCGAACCGTTCACACCACCTCTGTGAGATCCGCCACCTTACGCTGTTCAGCGACGGCTGAGAAAACGTCAAGCAAATTATGCATCAGATGTACGTGATGTGTAAAACTGGAGAACCAGGTGGGTGTGCAATTGCCTATAACTGCAACTTTATCAAGAAAAAAAGAAAACCGCCGGTTTTCCAATTTGTCTGTTGATTCGTTACACTAGGATTCCAAATTCTAGCGATAGCGGAATTCTAAGTGGCGGAAAACTCTCAGCTTGCATCGAATGTGCTTGAGTAACCTTAGACCGACGTCCAAGCCCACTTAATTTTGAAAGCATTGCGGCATTACAACAAGCTCAACTAATTTGTACTCGTCTCTTATATCGCTAATGGCTGAGGTAAAAAAGGTCTCTGTGCTTCGAATTGCCGAATATCTTTACCTTGCCCTTCAATCTGCTTCCTCATGGTTAGTTCAGATGGTAGACCAACTTGCGGTAAGCGGTTGATCACGGCTCCATCCTTGCACGAGGATGAGTTTCAAAGCGAATAGCTTAACTTGCCACTTTCGTCCGTTTTCGTTGTTGGTCGGTGGTCGATGGTTGGCGATTGGTGAACGGTGGTCGTTGGTTGGACTCGGAAAGGAAAAGGTTCATTCGTTCGTTGCTTCGTTCACTCGCTGGCTTGTTCTTGCATTTGTTCGGGCTTGAGTTGAGAATCCTCGTCGAAGGTTTCTGCACCATTTTCTTTGAACTGAGAAGCTTTCTCTCCGGCAAAGTCACTATGCGTTTTTCTTGTACCATCGTGCATCGTTCCATCATCAGGTGGATGACAAATTTCCTTCTGGGGAACCTCACCATGGCCAGGTCGGCCATGGCGAGGTTAATTATGAGAATGTTCGTGGTGGAACGCATCTGCGGGTTGCACAGCACGACGAGGACCACGAGCACGTTGCCGAAAAATCCGATCACGGCGATGGCACCGAACAGGATGGGCACCACGATGCCCAGCACCTCTTCTACCGCCCTGTTCCCGGGGTACTCGAAGAAGTCGTCGTCGTCGCCGTCCGAGTACATGGCATGGGGAGTCGCGTTCCTGGAGTCACCGCCGCAAGACAGTGGCGACGCGGTGCCGTTGCAGGGGTTCGAGGCCGCAGCCGCCGCGGTCTGTTTGACGAGCGTCGCCAGGAACTTGATTGGATCGGAACTCCCGTAGTGCTGGACGACGCCGGCAGGCGTCGTTGACTCGGCATCGCGCTTGTGGTCTTCAGCTGCATTCGAAGAGTCTTCGGTGTACCTGTGCATGATGGAGTCTTCTTTGGGCAGGGCTCTTGCTGCTCTGGATCACAGGAGTAGCTTTGAGTCGTCCCTGGCCAGGATACGAAGGTGGAGACACTGGAAAATAGGAAAGAGAAAGTGCCAATGCTAGCTTTCCATTGCGTTGATGATACATCTGTTGCATACGGCAAGACTTTCTTGCTCGGATGAGTTTTATGATCCGTTCTTTCCATTTTATAAAAAGTCGGCCGGGTATAGTTTCCTAAACAGCTAGTGGCGTTTCTCTACGCGCATAAAGACCGCGAACTCTTTTCCTCATTCCTTTCCGAAATATATATGGTGTAAGTCAGCGCATCGGGCCTTTTATGTTTTGTCCACGTGTTCTTTTTTTTTTTTATTATCGTTTAAGTTGTCAGGTCAGTATGAGCAGTGCGTTTTTTTTAATCAGCAGCGTTCACGGGCACTGGACTGCAACGGCGCGTAAACGCCGCCATGATGCAATCAAGCCCACCGTTTAGCTCAACCTGAGTGTGTACCCACATTACACTCGTCGATTTTTGCATTGTGCCTGTACACCTTTGTTGCATCGTGTGTTTTACGTTTACATCTCGAGACAGATGACGACGGGGGTGAAGTGGTGTGTTCGCGCATTGCTTAATGAAGTGTCGACGCAAAAAACTTAAGCAATAATCGTTGCCACATAGATCCGATGAACACGTTCTCCACTCCTACCAGCACACATAAACTTCAGCAACATAGTCGGGCATTACCGGCATCGTGCTCACATTGAATATATAGAGAAAGAGAAACATTCTTTATTGGATGCTGGAGATATTGGCATGCTCATAACTCAGCTAGCTACTTCCCATGACGATAGAGACATACGAAATTATGCATTCAAGTATAGCCCACACCTGCCGAAGTGCAAGCACACACAGCAGCAAGTAACCAACGTGCTTGGTCGACGCCAGTGCCACTAAGAAAAGGCTACGAGCACATTCGTTGCTCCAAGGTTGAGGCACATATAGCAAGTATGAGGGGCTGCCTTGAAAATTTAGGACAGTATAAGCACTTTACGTTTAGCAAGGGGTACCAAAGATGAATATCAGGTTAAAGTGTACTTGTGCATTACGCTTCTGCGAAATTACGCTTCTGACCGAGGCAGGCCTGACGAACCTGCCAGAATGTTCGTATAGAGCATGCACTAAGCTTACGAGACGCGTTTCCTAATGCGAGCGGACAGGTTGCCGTCGCAGCAGCTGTATCGCGGCGTGAGAACATCCGTTTGGCGAATGGTCGCAAGGCACTGATCCAGTTATTAGGAGCCCCTTCCCTTTGGCTCCGTACTAAACGACAAGTGTTGCGTGCTACTTTTCTCGCACACAGAGAACCTAGAGGGTCGTAACTGGCACTCTTGATGTATTTCCTGGTCGCAAGACAACCAGGAGCCGGCGCCGTGTCTGTGCACGAAGACCCTTCTTCATATCTCGTTAATAAAGATAAATATTACGAGAAAGATTCGGCCTGAGTAGATGGCGAGGATCAGACCATCACTCCATTCTCGCTGGAAATGGGTCGGGTTTCACTACATTATGGTGGTCATTACCCTGGAAAGAACGTGTAATCTCTAGCCCGGAGGCCACCCCTATCATAAGGGAGAGAGACCGGTAATAACGCCCCGGAAGGTTGGAATAAAGCAAATTCTTCCAATGAACACTAACAACAAACAATGAGCACAAACGCTTGGCAAAAGGGCGGACATGGTTCAGGAACTACGAGCACAGGACTAGTAATTCTAGCTTGAAGGCATCCTTTTCGCATCGCGTCCGTTTTTCTTTTCTTTTAGGACACCTTGGCCAACTACAAGTTCCCTACTAAATATGATTTCGTTGTGTTTATTTGGTTCTTCATTTCAGCCTTCTTTTTCTCGTTCTCTAGTTCGTATAACACCGATAAGCATGCTGGATAGTTTTTTGAAGTTGTGCAAGATTGAAGAAAGCCATACCTTGTCCTGACTCAAAAATTATATCTGCTTTATGATTTGCTTACCATCGATGCAAAGCTGCGAGCTGAAATAAATTATTGCACTTCTTTTTTTTTCCCATTTTCTCGCAGAGGTCATCATCGCCACAAATATGTGTAATAATTCTTAGTGAGACTGCAGCGTGGCAAGAAACTCGGAGCCGCGGCAAAGAAAAATAAACATGGGGAAATTTCTGCAAAGCATAATGATGTCTGCGTTCAAAGAAAATTATAAGTGTTAGGTATGGACACAACTAAGCATCTAAACATTGTGGACATCGGAATTTTTCGAGGTTATTTCCTTCTTTTGTCGTATTTAGGATGGTTTGTAACGGCAAACTTTACGGCAGATGTGTCATGCGAAGGTAATGAAATTACCACTAAGTGGCTGAGCATGGCGTAATAACGCTGAAGTTACAAGGAAACAGAAACTTCTATTCTTTTTAAGAAATAATAGTCGCCGTACAGAAAGCTACGTGCCTCATTTTCGTAAACAGCAATCACTCGTCTTAGCGTAGGACATGTTTGTAGTGTTTGGAATTAGTCCTATTGGCCGTTCCATGTCTATGTCTTATTTCTTTTTTCTTATTCGGTGTAGAAACTTACGTATCGGCAAATTAAATAGCGCTTGTTGCAAGTACAATCAACAACTATTTGACAGGGAAAACGGGAGCGGTAGCTGCGCAGTTCACGCAGAGCCCTCAGTAAGGCCCATGGTCGCACTTCACTCTGCACACGCCGCGCCATCTAGTGGTGCTCATGAGAAGTCCGTGCGTAGCCTCCGAGACTAGAAGCGCGGCGCGTCGTTTCCAGCGAATGCTACGAATCGTTCCCTCGTTTGCCGCACGCTCAGTCGCATGTACTCAGTGATCCAAGTTTGCGAGAGGTTCATTGAAGAACGGCCCATACCCAGTGCACTCGTGGCACAGCCCGCTAAAGCGTTGGCGTGAAATGCGTTCATTGAAATTCGGCACATACACAGTGCATTTGCGGCGAAGCCTACCTCCTAATGCATCCGGCTGCTGTCCTTGAGGAACCCTTGCGATGTGGGTTCGATTGTGCTCAACACTGGAGTAATTTAAGGTACCTACCCCGTCCCGCATCTGCAGTGACCCATGTCTGCGTGAAAGTGGTTCATAGAAGAGTGGCACGTATGTATGCATTGCCATATACTTAGTGACCCATGTCAGTCTAATGGTCGGTTTGGAACCCAGTTCCCTCAACCGAGCAGCTCTTTGGACTACCCATTCCACCACGTACTATCCCGTGACCCAGAGAGGCGGGAAAGACTGTTAGATATAAACATACATAGATACAAACAGCCCCCTGTAAAGTGCGGTAAGTACCTTAAGAATGCTAACTCATTAAAAATGAATAACTGTCCCATTTAAGAATTTACGCCACAAAACCTGGTCGCGTGAATTTGGGAGGGACAACGAACTCTCGTAAAAGATGTTGCAAAAGCGGCGACGCTAGAAATAATAAAAGTGCAGACTGTCAGGCTAGTTGGCACTGCATGAATTGAGGTAAAAAGCAAAGGAGCACGCAAGAGCTTCGTCTCCTTCTGTTGTCCTGCGTGCTCTTTTGCGCTTTACGTCAAGTTAAAGAAGTATTACTCGTTCTTTGGTGGCTTCCTTTTTTCGTACTTAATTCGTACTTAAGGGTAGGTGCGCAACGCGTTATTCTTTCTTAATCGCCTTTTACGTGTTATACAGAACAGCTCGGTGTACGCGCTACCTCAGAGCCAGGAATTGCTGGACGCATTCGAGTCACGTCATCCTAAAACACATACCATTCTGCGCGTCGGGCAAGCTTTTTACGGTCCTCACGGAGAAAGGTCGTAAAAGAAACGTTGGGGACGATGTGACGACGCGATGTCTGCCTCGGTTTCACCTAATCATTACGACGGAAAGTAAAGTTTCAACTCGTCACGGTCGTTAAGTTTCGCCTAGAGTTGCAGTAACGTGTGGCGATGTAACGGTGACTACGGAAACGTCGCCTTTACGAAGTAAGGGCAACAGAAGCGAAGTAAAGCTTCATATTACTTCGGTTGTAGACACATTCTGAAGTAGTCTGTCGGTAGGGTCGTAAAAACTTAAATTCTAGTTCGTGGTTCCATGAAACTACACTTACAATTGGTTCGTTATTGCAAGTGCACCTATATCCAATTCCAGGCAGTCCAAGTCTAACTTATACTAGGTACATCGTTGAACAATAAAACGACGCACACCGTAACACAGAACGGACACTAGTCAAAGGAAGTAGCCCAACTTGATAGTGATTTGCCAAAAGAATGGCTCAATGCTGGTTTATGGCTGATGCGCGTGTTGCAGAGGATGAGAAATGGGCTGCATTCAATAAAAATGGGATAGAGAACTTTCAGTTCTCGATGGCGACCTGCGCGGCCTCTGAGGCCTCGTGGGGCCTTACCTCCTCCTTAGTCTAAAGCTCCACAGCCGTTGCGGGCTGAAGGCTAGGGAGTCAATTACAAGATTCACAAGCAATAATTTGGCCAAAGACAATACCAGGGAGACCAATTCCTTTTCTGCTGAGGGCATGTCTTTCTTGAAGCTCAGCGGGTCTTCCTGACTTGCTTGCACGTGAACAGCTATGGTGCCACTGGCTCTTTTTTGCCATGTTTAGGCACCACAGTAAGCGTCTAACACGTTTAGTGGCTTCGGCGAGGACTTGAACCCGGTAGCTGTATACGGGAGCCTGGTGCTTGACCTGTACTCCACGGCAACCTTCTGTGTGTGGTAGCAAATGCCCGTGCGTACTCATCATATCTTGGTCGTCTACATCCTGACGAAAAGTATGCTGCTCGGGAATTCTGTAAGCAATCAAAATTTACTGTTTTATACCCATATTTCTCCCAAACCTTCTTTATATAGGATTCTAGGTTAATATTACGTCCTGCTTTTAACGATTAAAGTTAACTTGTTCACGAACAATCCTGGGGGAATTGTGGGAAAATTTAATAAAATCCGGTTTTCTCATATTGAGGCTCGACTATATTCAGTCTCTTAATTGACGTCTTGAGAGACTCATTCGGCTTGCTAGCCCTATGTATTTTTTTTTTTTTGCGTGTGTGTGTGAATCCTAGACGTCACAACCATAAACAGTCCTGCGCTGTTGTCGTCACAGTGGAACTTGGCGGTATGATAGGGATTTATAGAAGGCGAAGCGGAGACTGATGTTCAAATGAAAGTAAAATACAGACGTATGCCTCAAGTAACTGCGTTTAAACTTACTGCTCAGGCTGCATGCTCAAGGGACACAATATGTGACAGGAGAATGAAGATTGCACTCAGCCGGTGCCAAAATGAACCGATGTCAGAAATTATCCCCTCGAGCGTCACAAATGGAAGCACTCGACTTGCTTTCGACAGCGTGGTATATTCAAGCACACAAGCTTCGTATAGAAGTGTTGATTGAAAATAAATGTTCGCAGGTTGCTGCTTCATCGTTACGTTTTGTTATTTACATTTTCAACGTCCCATTACAGTCTCTGACCTCGGGACCTCCTCCTGTAAAATACCTGCCTTGTACTATATCTTGTCTATTAATAATAAAACCTCAATAATAATGCTAAAAAGAAATATAAATAACACCGCATTATTTACATGCCCTTCTACAGGGCCGAGAAGGCTACTTTTACAATCAGAACAAGCATGAAAAGCCGCAAAAAAGAAACACAGAGAGGAAAGACGAGTAGCTATGTTGCACTTAACTTCTCACACCAGTCTGCCGTGACGTCATGATCTTTGACGGCACCTGCTCCGACATAATTAATCATAATTACTTGCTAAATTAGTATAATCTAGTAGAACCGCAGACAGAACACAGCAAGCTTCAAGCACTGGTAAGAAAGAAGCCACAACAGTGCACGTGTTAAAAAGAAAGAGAAAACTGAAATACGTGACGTCATAATGGCGTACCGGTGGTGGAGCTTCGATGTGAAATTCGACAAAGAGAAACGAGCCCTGGATTATAACTTTTAGCTTTAAACCATTTACCACCGTAATAAAGAAAACATAGTTTCTAAGTACCAGTTGATTACCCTTATCTGATTCATTCTATTTAATTACGGCGGGCTTCTAAGTTATCAAGTTCTCGTGAAAACATCATGATTGAGTTCTGGGTGTAGAGAAAAATTCTGTTGTATGCGAGGTTTTCTATGACTGTAATTACTGAAATATCCCACTCATTTATTTTTCTTTAGAAAACTAGAGTTCTCATTTTATAATTTTTATACAAAGACTGAAGATCTCGCTTTAATACTGGCGAATCCCTAGAAAAAGCTACAAGAGCACCAACAAATAGTGATAACACGGGGAAGGCGGGAGATGGAATTTCAAGACGATGAGCAAAACGAGAACAAGGTGAAAGCAGGAGCCAACGTTTCGACAAGTGGACTTGTCGTCTTCAAGGCGACATATGCTTTCCTTGCCACAGTATATATAGGTGGAGTTCTTGTGAAGGGGAGAGGGTGTAAGGCGGGTGGGTGCGGCAACGAGAGAAGCTGTGTTAGCGTCTCGACTTGAGAATAAAGGAATGCTGTGCACAAGGCCAGGGGCCTCTCCTTTTGTCAACCACGTGTCAACGCACACTTGTTAGCCGGCGTTTCAACGGCGTCTGACACGCCGGCTGAAAAAAAAATCAAGATAAGGAAAAAGAAAAAAATACGCTAAGAAACCAAACTAAGTGCTGTTGCCTATAGCTTGAAATTTAGCATAGCGAATAGATTCTACAGCTTCCTTTGAAACGTTTATGCCTATTGGTTGCAATATCTTGAACTTATGGATAAGGTGTGTTTGTCTGTATTTTCTTTCTCGTTCAAAACGGGAATTTGACTGTAAGATGTAGAGTTTAAGTTCATCAATGTTATGACCTGGTTGGTTGAAATGCTCGGCGACGGCTTTGGGAAGCTTTTTAGTTTTGTCCACGCGATGTCCGATTAAACTGACGTTCATTGATTGGCCTGTTTCACCGATATATTGTTTCTTAGAGAAGGAACATTCAAGCATATAAATGACATCCGAACTTGTACAAGTGAAGCTAGATTTGACTTCGTGTGTATAACTATTTGCGGTGCTTTTAATTTTAATGTCACTTTGAAGATGCCTGCAGGTTTTGCACCTGGGGCGACAACATGCTTTTATTACGGGGGAATGCTGTTGGCTGACTTTTGCGTGCACTAACATGTCTTTAAAGTTCCTGTTTCGGCAATAGGTAAGCCTAGGTACATCCGGGAGCGCTTTTCTCAGACGCTCGTTACTTGATAATAGCGGGTGGTATTTTCGTAGGATGTTGTTTATGTTTGGGAGTGCATTAGAATATTTTGTTATAAGCGCCGGCGGTCTGTCAGACTCTAGTGTGGGGTGTTTCTTCGCCAATTCCGACTGTCTTTCCAATCTTGACGCGGCATCATATAGCTCTATCGAGAGCAACTTGAGGGTAGTTCCTTTCTGCTAGCGTTGTTTTAAGGACATTTAGGTGGTGGATATAATTGTGGTCTTCGCTGCAGATTCTTCTTATTCGTTTCGCTTGTCCGACGGAAATTCCTTGCTTGCAGTGTCGTGGGTGATGACTGTCGTAGTCTAAATATTGCTGGCTATCCGTGGGCTTCCGGTAAACTGGCGTTATCAGCCTTCCGTTTTCTATGTAGACCGTCGTGTCCACGAAATTGATCGGACTAGGAGTGTGGTGAGCCGTAAATTTAATACTTTGGTTAAAACGATTGAAATGCCTAATTAAGTCGGTTAACGCATAACGCAAACATATTATAAATATGTCGTCAATGTAACGAAGATAGGTGTGTTTAACCCGCCGTGCTTGCTCAGTGTTGGGCTGCTGAGCACGAGGTCGCGGCATCGAATCCCGGCTAAGGCGGCCGCATTTCGATGGGGGCGAAATGCGAAAACACCCGTGTACTTAGATTTAAGTGCACGTTAAAGATCCCCAGGTGGTCCAAATTTCCGGAGTCCCTCACTACGGCGTGCCTCATAATCAGAAATTGGTTTTGGCACGTAAAACCCCATAATCTAATAGGTGTGTTTGTGTTGTATTGGGTAGTGAACGATAATAAGTAGCAATGCGGAGTACCAAGATTCAAATTATAAAGAAATAAATTCAGGACAAGTAGAACCCATTCTGTCGTACTTGAAGTGGAGTGAAGTTAGAGCAGACAAAAATGACCTGTACTTGCAACATTGTGAGTATATGTTATAGGCGTAGCTCAAATGCCTTACCAAAGGCTTCAAGCAGGCCTGGTTTACGTCGATGACGAGAACTTGGCATTGCCCAGCGCATAGCGGAGTAGAATGCAAAAAAAAAAATTATGCGGCACATCAAAATTTAGAAAATAAGCTTCGGAGTAAAACGGCAACGCCACAAATTAAATTGCGTTAACAATAATTTTAGAAAGCAGCAGTAATCAGATGCTCCCACATACAAAGCTGATTCGTGCCTTAGTTTCCATGTCGTCAACACTGGGATACCAAAGATCAGATCAAAGAAATCTTCGTTTCTGACTGGCTTTAGGTACGTGATTAACGACTGCAAAAGAGCAGTTTCTGAGAGAAACATGACTGGTTCACAGCCCCAGTGAAATATTTCCTAGTGAGTGGAACAATGACTGAGTTTAGACTGCAGCAGGTTTCGTATTCAGAAGCCTATTATATTTCTTTAGGCTGATTGAAACTCTGATTACTAAACTCCCGTGGTGGCTTAGTGGCTGTCACGTCAACCAACTTCGCGTGAGGTCGTAGGTTCGAACACCGGTCCCCCACTCGAGGTGGAATGCACGATCACTTGTGTACATTGTATGTGTACAGATGTATGTGCCTTTTAAACAACCCTAGGGGACCGAAATTATTCCACACACTACCTCACTAAAGCGCCTAGGTTAATTATAAAAAGTGATCTGACAAATAAATATGAGGTCGATCGCCCCTTGGTTGCTTATCGCGGGGAAATCTGCAAGCTGGAACGTCAGTGCGTCGTGGCGGATTTCAAGGTATTTCGGTAATTTTGACGCGAGAAGATTTCTCAAAACTTACTTGCTTTTCGGATTGAACATTTCTGCAATACGGTGGCCCGTCGGCTTTATTTGTAATATATATATATATATATATATATATATATATATATATATATATATATATATATATATATATATATATATATATATATATGGACCTCCTTTGATACTATCACAAAAATTATTTTATGGTGACATTATGCCGAATATGTCGGGTGGAGTAACTAGGCATCTTTCATTTTTGCGTCTTCTAGCTCTGACGTACGAAGCGCCGGCTAATTCAGAGTATCAGTTCTGGTTAGCAGCAGTGATTTACTAATGCAGGTAAGGAATTGTTACTTTTTATTGTCATTTTATCAGGTGAAGAAAAACCCCCAGCAACAACTCCTTGTCAGCGTCTTCAAGCTCACCGACCGGGTTACATACGTTATCCATTCGCGAGTCGATAACTGATGCATAAGTCTTCAAAACTGCAATCTCAATCTCAAGTTACTGCAATCTCAATTTTTCCACAGAAGTATGGATCCACCCGTAACTTTGGTGCAGTCGCCATCGCAAAGCGTTTTCCGGCCATAAAAGCGATCTTTCCTGATAGAAAGTTTAGACATCCGGAACGGCCAGCATAGAAGTTGGTTCGTTTGCAAAGACCCTCCTGACGATACTCGCAGCGTTGAGTTTCAAAAAACAAAATGTCTTAAAACATCTAAGTTCGACTCTGCCGCTCGTTAAACGCGCCCCTTGCTCTGCAAACCAAATTAGCCTCTGCTTACTAAGGACGTGTCACCTCTCACGTGGAGGAGTTCCCGCACACCGTCTTCGTAGTCTAGAAATTCCCTCCAAGTGGGCGATAGAAGTATCGTTTCGATCGATGAGCTGCGCGCAAGACGTTCTTAACTATGGCTTCAACCGCCCTGTTGCAGCTTGTGCCGGGGCGATAGAGCACGAACGACTCCTATACTTTCCTAACTTAGTCGAAACAAAGTACGTAGCACCCTCCCAGACGAGGAACAGCTTGTTAGCTATCCAGGCGTATCTCACTTTGGAGATGCAGGCTGGCTACACCACCGCTTGACGTGCCCAACCCACCATCTTCGCATTACGCGAATGTTGTGATAGTACTCAAGGAGTACTGCAGTGCGCGAGTAATGCGAATGTCTTGGGTTCAGCTCCCACCGGTGGCAAGTTGCCTTATGGTTTTCTTACGGTTAATTTTGTCTCACCATTTAAATACATCAATTAAAACGACAAACAACTGGCCCTATGGTTTCCTTGGCTTCATTATATCTTGGCTTTAATAGCTGTGATTAACTCTACAGGGCATTTAGTGCGACAGTTAGCCTTCACATAGATTGTGAGACTGTGGCTTGTGTACATAAATTCCTGGCGCTAAAATAAGAACTGCTGTATAAGACGGACGTTACGTTATGGGTCCCGCATACCAATTTTCCTTGGCAAGATGGCGTCATATATGCGTGAAATGCATGGCTGTCCAGCTCGCGAGAACAACGTCGGCGGCCAAAAAGATGCGTACATGACAGTGATGATGATAATCTTCAAACATTGTAGAAGCCCATATAGAAGAAGCACCCGGAATAGAGTTGGTAGTATACAACGTTAAAAGCATCTACGACATCAATCCCAACTGCTCCTTCAGAGCGACACTGCCCCTTAGTTTACACATATTAGCTTCCAGGATCGAGTGCCGCAAAGTTCTCTGTATGTGTACAAATGTGCAGGAAAAATGAAACAGCACAAATCTTGTGGGTGGCACTGTGTCATTGGTGTCGTGACATCAGTTGTAATAGAAGCATGGGCCTGAGACTGCATTAGTCTGGAGGCGGGACCTCCACAGCAACTCGTCCAGCCTGAAACGCAGAACGGGCAAAACACCGCAGTTACCTCCGCACCTGGAGCCCTGAATAATGATTAATGCTAAGACTTAATTCGAAAGAAGTAGTGTAAGAGGACATGGAATCCGAAGGTCGCCTCGAATGCCACGCTGCCGTCATGTCAGTCGGGTTTGTTAGGCGCTCGCGCCAGGAAACGATGGAAAGAGGTATGTGTATGTTTCGCAGAAGTTCTAAAAACTTGTTACACTGACGCCACAATGCCACCTCACACAGCACACAATGGGAATAGAAATAAACTTCATGCCCCACTATTATTGGGAGCAAATATGTTCAAATATTAAAATGCATGTGCCTAAATGTAAAAAATTAGAATAAGCCTTTCTCCGTATAGTTGCGAATAAATGGTTCCAAGATGATTTGCATTTTAACAAACTAAATTTAGCCTATTTAGAACGGGGGAGTCTGAAAGCCCTAATGTCTGCCCATATGGGTAGCTTGAATTCCGCAACTGGCACTATTACATCATACTAAAAGATGCTGAGTGCCTCACACGCAGAAAAAAAAACAACGTCAGATGCAATTATAGTTGCCTTTCAATATAATAATTTTGTTTTCGTATTGCAACATCGTATTAACACAATAATAAGCGACTGCAGCTGTCTCCTTTTAATGAAACGCGGCATAATCATTCGGTTCCTGTCAAGTTTGCTAAAGCGGGCGAACGCACTTATTTGAGAAAAAAGCGGAGACTAGCAAAAACTTGGAGGACGCTTAAGCTTCGCCTTCAAGAGCGGAACGCGATAGCGTTATCGCACCCCGTTCGCACCGCCCACTCATTCGCTCGGCATGGTCTTGAGTCACACAAAGACGAAACATGCGCCTGAGCAAGCAGAACGAACCAAATAACTCGGTGTCTCGGAGGGCGAAACGATCTACGCAAGCCAAACGTCGTGCCAGATGCCGGGCCGTGACGCGCCATGAAGGCGGACGCGATCATGGGGCTGACGCCTCGATGGCATCGTCCTCTATCTCACTTGGGACCACCACGCAGGCGCATGACTCCTCGCCAGCAGCACGGCACACATCGCAGGGGAAGCTTTCCCACCAGACGCACTACGGTGCAGCGATCACGTCAGAGACGCACCGCATCATACGCTGCACCTAGGAATCGCGCTGTGAGCGTGTGTGTATGTGTGTGTGTATGTGTGTGTGTGTAGTGATTATAAGGGTGAAGGGAAGAGAGAAGTGCAGTGCCGTAACTGTCTCTCAAAGGAGGACACCTCAACAGCACTGCACAGGGTAGAGGAAGTGGGAAGGAAAAGATTAAGAGAGAATGAAAGAGAGCGGAGAAAAAAAAAGAAAAAAAAAGGCAAGAGGGTTGAAAAAGAAGAAGCAATGCGGGGCTTATAGCCGCGCTCTCAGTTGAGTTTCGACAAAAAAGTCGAGAAGGGCAGCAAACGCTCTCTTGGCAATGGAGGCGTGGGCTGCGGGAAATAGTAGTTCTGTCTCCGTGTTGCAGGGTAGACCCACACGACGATAGGATGTACAGAGCGCGGTGCGCTCAGCGTCGAACGATGGGCATCGCAGCAGGAGATGTGCGAGAGTCTCATCCTCGCCGCATTCCGCACATGCGGGGCTGCCAGTTCCGCGCAGTCTGTGCGCTCGGGCGGCGGTGTTGTAGCAGCCGACGCGGAGACGGAGAAGAAAGGAGCGGTCCCAGCGGGAGAGGACGGCGCGGGGGAGGAGGCGAGGGGGTGTCCCCGCCGCAACACGTGGGTCAGGGTGATGCGCGCGGAGGGTGCGCGTGATAGTCGTCCTGGCCACGTCGAAGCGGGAGACAGAGGTGGCGAGGGGGAAGCGAGCTGCGAGAGCTTCCTTCACGAGGGCGTCAGCTGCTTCATTTCCGGGCAGGCCAATGTGCGCGGGGACCCACTGCAAAACCAAGTCGCAAAGAGGAGCCGCGTCGTCTAAACATGAGGGTTCGTGGTACGCACTCTGGAAGTTGGAAGCGGAGTGAGCGAGAAAACTTATTAAATGCAAGGGTATTGGGGCATGCTCGCACTGGTCCCCGCACGGCCCCAATGCGCTAAAACGAGACGAAGGGGAGAAGCGGGCGAGACGCGCGCCACCTGTCGTGGCAGCGCCGTACATTGCGATGAGGGGGTCTTCTGTGTTTGCCGCAAGATGGCTCTGCGCGTCCGCCAAGCACAGAATAAATGCAGCGGAAACGTACTTCGCTACGCGTTTAACTGCGACTTCTGTAATTTACATGCTCATAAGTACCGATATACAACGTAGTAAAACTTTCTACGGCACGTTTCTAAGGCAACACCGCATTCACTAGAGGCACTTTTGTCCCGCTTTGAACCATCGAACTCGTGGCTGAGTGGTAGCGTCTCCTTCTCACACTCCGGAGACCCTGGCTCGATTCTCACCCAGCCCACCTTTCAAATTGTTTTTATTTATGAATTGCCTTCCGCCATTTTTCACTCACGGCCAACGCCGCCGACATCGACGACACCGGCTTTTCTGCCACACGAGCTCCTTAACGCTGTCGCGTTAAAATATGACTGCAATGTTCACTATAGGAGAATGCTCCTGTAGCAGATCAGAATAAAGTGATGTCTTCTTTTACATCAGGAATAATTAAGTAGCGTTTGTTGTTTCGTTGAGTAATAGCGTAGAGAACACAGCCGGTGACCGGCGCCTCGCCAGCGCTTGTACGGATGGTTGAATGTCCGCGGTCATAGTGGGGAGATTACGTCGACGACGTAGCTTCCGTAAAACGGTAACCTGCTCAAGATATCGAGAAAAGACGTTTTCCGCGTTGGAATTCCGCAGTGAAGAGATCCAAAACACTATATGCGTGCAAGGTACTAAATTTTTCACGATATGTAGAAATATCTTGAATTTTAATGCAACTGCTTTAATTAATAAAGCAGCAGCTCCGGTGACAACAAGGCCGTGGTTCTTCTGCCAAGGCTCTCAGACGTGCTTTGCTTTTTGGTGCTATGCAGGCGGCAAATATTATGTCTTCTATTTATTGATTGATGTTTGTAAACGCTAATTAAAAAAGGCCGAATAATGCATAAGGTTTTGCATCAACAGTTATATATACTTTTCGCTGCAGACGTCGTTTATAAAATAATTAGAAAAAATGTAAAGGACACTTCGAGCGGCAATGGGGGTTTCCTAAGCGGTCGTATGTTAACAGAGCCCACATTGATTGGCCCCATCAGCTACATCGGAATGCGTTCTTAACACTTCTCGATTTCTAAAGTGGTAATGATGCATTAGCGTTACAGGGGGACTTGCCCTAGTCGGACGTATAACCGCTAATAAAGCAGTTTTGTATAACGGTTTGGCCTAAATACCACGACCGATTCCGACGGCACTGCTGTCTGACAGCCCTATCTCTCGCGAAGAAAGAGTTTGAGAAAGTAGAATGTCACGCACGTACGTGTTGTTTCAAAGAGCGACTTCCGCATGATAGACGAATGCTGGCCATCGTGACGCCATTGCTAGAGCATTGTGCTTCTGCGCGGAAAGACAGGAGCGATTCCACCGTCGCTCAGGCATTTCTCAATACCATTATTGGTGTACTTCCCTACTCCCCCCCCCCCCCCCCACACACACATCAAGGTGTCTAACACAAAACTTCAGGTGCGTTGAGCGAGCGACACAGTATGGTCGACATCGCAATGTTGTGAGAGATGCGAGGTATAGACACGTCGCTCTGATAAATGAGAGTTTGCGAAGGCAGCACACGAGGCCAGCTATGCAGACATCATCATTTAGGAACAGGGACGTGCGCCTTTCTTTCCAACTCGCAGAAAGAAGGCTTAGTGCTCACTGCTGCTTTATTGTTACTAAAATATTGCCGACATATCGCTCCTTACCGTCCGGATAGTTCAATGTAGCTCTTGTCAGAGTTAGTTGCGGTGGTTTAAGGATAAAAATCAATGTAGCTTTCGTCAACTGGGAAGTTTGCCACCGCGAAGGGGACGCTCGCACACATTTACATCGTCATCTGTTGGCCGCTGAGGAAAGCAGTGTGCCAGGATGGTTGCCGCGTGTTCGAGAGGAGGGAGAAACATCAGCGGCATGTTGGCGCAGCACGGTAGGCAGGACAACTACTTGGTAAAAGGAAAGGGTTTTCAGCCTTGGTACCTCGCGTCTCGCAACACTGGTGGGATGAGCAGCCACCGTGTGGCATTGAAGATGTCGGACATATTGTGGTGTACGAGATGAGACCGATGAGGAAGCGTTCGCGTTATTTAACACCCAGTGGAATATTATACACTCAGTGGAATATTGACGTTTACAGCCCGTTCCTCTCAGACCAGTGCAGACGTGCAGCAGCTCATCAGGAAACCTACCGTGTGGTTATAGCGGCGAGTGCACCAAGCTGACGTCATAGCTACGCCACTGAAGCAAAGAGCGCCGCATTGGTGGTGCGCGCGTTTCGCTTCGTCGTTTTGGTAAGCAAAGGTAATCCGCAACTATGGAGGCCTGCTATAACCCTACGCGCACGTTGCGTCGCATGGGACATCTCTGCAACGGCAGCAGTGCCGGCGCCAACCGCGTGAATGCCACTACGGATCACAGCACACACTTCGACAAAGACAAGAAAAGACGAAGACAAAGAACTTAACTAATGTAGAAACTTTAGCAAAGGTAGTGTAGCATAGTTCAAATTAAGGGAGACCAGAGCTCAGACTAAATGCACAGAAAACAGCGGCACACGCATGGCTCTTCACACAGCGACAGACTCAGCGTAATGTGTATGTGTCCTATTCTCTGTGTTCCGTCGGAGCTCTGGTCTGCCTGAAAGCAGACAAGCGCAGTCAAAACCGCGACTGTATCTTGAGCTTCCGTATAGAGAGAGAGAGAGAGAAGGCAAGACGGAAAGGCAGGGAGCTTAACTAGACTGAGTCCAGTTTGCTACCCTACACGTGGGGAGGGGAATGGGGAGTGAAAGAGGGAGAGAGAGAACTTAGGTGTAGGATGTCTATAGTATAATCTCTATTGAAGTATAAAGGGACAGAGCCGTTACGTGTAAATGACTGTTGCTGCTGACAAGCGCAGAAGCTAAGCGGAGCAGTCATTAAGAATTATTTTCGTTGTCCTCTAGTTGGACTCAGCCTCACGATATGGAACCACTGTCACTGCCACTGCCGTCCACGTCGCCCCTGTTCTTGTATTCTGTAAACTGCAGTCTAAATTCCTACTAAATTTTCATACTTTCACGACCCCTCGGCCGAATGAAGCGCTGCTTGGGCTGCCATGGTACGCTTTAACAATGACGTGAGCCACGCGGACGCATATTGAGGACGGCATAACTACATTGCTATCATCATCGTAAAGGTAACAGAGTGAGCGAGATTGCTCAGGTTAATAGGATGCTTTGTTCCCGTGGAACGAATAAACCCGCACAGAGGGACTGAAATTACAAAAAACAACCGTTTGACTATTAACTAGTAGTTTCCTTCTAGACAAGATACAGCGTACATCTAAACTGCCTTTATCATGGACAGCTAGACACAGTTGACTTGTGCTTGTTAAATACAGCTACCCGGAATTTCTCGAAAACTAACAGCTAAAGACAGTTAAGCAATGCTAGCTTGCCGCGTGAATTTTTCGAAGACGTGAAATTTCAAAAATGACCTTCCTTGTATGTTGACAGCTTTACTGAGATTCTGACGTTCGATGTTCTGTCTACTTTAGATGAATGTGTGTTTTGTTAGCCATTTGTCGAAAAGCATTGCTCTTGGATTGCGCACGTGCTTAGGAATATGTTCATGACTAGATGCAACATCGAAATAGTGCTGCATTCAAGTGTTGCATTCAAAATCGAAATTAAACAACCTGTCGCTATAAAAGTGAAGGAAAAAAAAAACGAAGTATTTCATCGAACCGAATTGCCAGGCCTCAAACGAAGACTGCGCGGAGAATGCAAAGACGTATAATCCTCATCACGTATTGTCCCGAAGGCGCGTTTCGATCAGAATAAAGGAAACGACGCCTGATTTGTTTTTGTTCTTTTTCTTATAGAAAAATAAAAGTAAGATTTTTCAAGCAATATATGGGTGTTTCGGGCCGATAATCTGGTATTTTAAGCTACCATTATTCGGGGGATTTGACAAACACGTACAAGCCTCTAACTGGAGAGAGGTTAAAGAACAAGAAAAAGGAACCATCAAGATTCTCGAGCTTACGGCAAAAACTAAAAGTGTGTGCATTTTGTGAGATACATTATGATTGCGGAAGTCGCAGTATACGCAACACAATATGTTGTATAGGGCTGGTATCGCGTTGCACCATTAGAACGAACGAACGCTCAAAAACTCTGTAATGAATATACCGTGATATAACAAGCACAGCGTCTCCGTATGCCCTCGTATAACGAACTAAATGCAGATGTTGCTCACTAACGTGAAAAACAAAAGCAAATACGAAGGCTTTTGTTGTTGTTTTGCTGGTGCAAGAAGCAACGTATAGAGCAAAAGTCAGCTGTGGCGTTCACTTTTTATAAGCTAGACACGACAAAAATAAATACAGAAAGTTTCAAGGCAATATTCAATCTTGTGACCCGATATGTTTTCCTCCGGAACGGCAACTCATGATGAGGCTATCTCCCATCATCTCCGTTTTCGAGCGAGAGCTCAGGTATATTCCGCTACAGACAGCTTACTGCCATTCTGATAACGACGTAAACATAGTGTAAGCTATTCTGCAGCTCGACTTATAAAGTGTAGGGTTTCTACCGGTGCTCGCGATGACTAGCTTATCGAGAGCGCATTCATAGCGTGAGCTGTTAGTTGTGAAACATGAGTCTTCGTACAGAGCGACTATACGCGTGATGAAAGGCAGGTGCCTGATAAGAGATATTGTTACAATGTAAACGGAACGTAACACACCCACACATGTGCGCGTACACACCCACACACACACACACACACACACACACATGCTCATACACACGTATTACAAAAACAGCATGTTTTAGTAATCGAGCGTAGAAGACGACTCCTTCGCCTTCTAATCTTCGCTGAGCCGACGCAAGAGACTAGGTCTACTAAAACTCCCATCGTTTCGTTGTCTTTGTCGTCGACTTGGAAGAGACGCTGCAATGTATTATACGGTCTCAGGCTAATAAATCGAGAAGAAATACATATTTCCAAAACGACGCCTTGCGGACGCTTATTCATGTACATCACGCTGCATGGGCTGCTACAACGTAAATTTGTTCCAATCTGTTTCTATTCCATTTCTGCAAATAGCCCGCCACAATCGCCAAAAAGAATTTCAGTTCACTTTTCTGTCATGCGACATCTTGAAAACTGCAAAAATTCTCCATCTGATATATATGGCGTACAGACAGATTATGCATGATTACGCCGACCGAAAAAAGAAAGATATTTGGAGTTATACGTTATTTTTGTCAAGAGCCCTTCGTTATTGGTGAAGAATTTTCGGGCGGCGCCCACTTCGCTTGTCTGTCACGTGCACGACACGAGACCGCGCAAACTCGCCATGTCAAAGTCACGTGTACACGCAAATGATGCATTCACATGCCGAAGAAAATTACATTTGTTTTCTGAATAACCCGAAAGTGCCCCGTTCCGAAAGGAATAAAAGATGGCTCTACACCGATCTCTCTGGCACTGCCTACTAGGAGCTAGCGGAGAGATTGAAATTCTCTACATATAGTGAACATTTTGGGTGAAAGTATAACGCTTTCGACCACATATTCGTGCTCTGCCATCTCTCCTTCGCTGATGATTCGTTTTAGCAGTATTTTCTTGGCCATATATTGCACGCCGCCGCGATTTTTGACTTGGCACTGCGAGCTACCAAAGGGAAGCGGACCAATCGTAGACAGCAGCACCATGGCGCTCCTCACCCGGTTATCTACTTCACTGCGCTAAGCTGGGACCCGGCGAATTCCTCTCCACTTCTGCGTGCTCCTCTTCTCTGTTCAGGTAATTTGATAAGATAAACCTGGCTACGTAGGCAGCGCTATTAGATTTTAAGGTAAACCAAATTCATCTCCTATAAACGAGGACAGAGTTTATTGACTGGGCTATTGAAGTAATGCTGCGGGTCGCTCCCTAATTCTCGCGTCGGTCGGCGGGCGCGTAAATTTGACGTCAGGAGGTCCGAATTGTGCCACAATGTAACTGTCTTATATTACACGCCCCCACCCCCTCGCCCCTCTAACACCATACTTACAATAAAAAAATGTATGCAGATCCGGCACACATGTAAACTTTTATGTGAAGAAACGCTTTAGTGAAGCGGTCAATTATTCACCTTAAATACCCTGTATATTCCTGTAACTTTAGTCGAGATATCCGAAGAAAAAAATAATTTAGAAATCTTGGTGCAAGACAAGATTATATTCCCGGCGGTGCTCAGTCGTCAGAGGTCTGACCAACGAAGATCATCGCTCTGGAAACCATATCTCGCACTGTTTTCTTTAAACTACATTTTTTTTTCTTTGAATACCTAGGCTAATGTTACCTGGTCACCCTTTATAATCTCGACGCATCTAATTTTCCTTCCTTCTTCACGTACAACGTTTAATTTCACGCAATGTTATTGTCTATCCACCACGAAGGATACAAGTTTATTCTGATGCAACGCAAGTCGTAGCGCATCAGACTTATGGGGAAAAAAAAAACGAAACAAATGCGTACAAACGACTCTCGCAACACAGACTCTAAAAAAACAGTAACAGACAAATAGTAAAATGGCACGAATACTGCGAACACTTTCTTCTACTTCACAGATTCTGCCTGCATGAGTGTCGTTGCAGCCACTGTATCAGGAAAACCTGATAGTAAACGAAATATTGGAAAATTTATACCAAAAGTCTCGAGTATAAAGAAGCATCTAGCCCAGCTCCGACAGCACAAATTGGGTCACGCCAGAAGTGCCGAAACGTGTTAAGGGGGCTGAGTATGCCCACTGCGCTCTGTATATCACTGTCAAATACTTTTGCCCGGCAGCCACGGAGGACATCCCGCAGGGGGTTCAGCATAGCATTATGACATATAAGAAGTGAAGCTACACACAAATGCATGCACACACACACACACACAAAAAAAAAAAACAAATTATAAGAAACTAACATCGAGAAAAAAAAGTCGGGGACAAGCGAACTTCGCGAACTTGAGACGGCGCCCTGAATCGTGAGCTGCCCTTAAAAGAACTCAGACTATCCGTTTCTGTTACTCTCTCTCAAAAAAAAAAAAAGAAGAAAAGCGCCGCAAGAACATCCAGATGAAAAGAGCATACATAGGTGCTACGCCATGTTCACTTTCTTTCGACACCGACAGAAACACGGTGTACAGAGACCATTGATCTCGTTTTGCAATATTCGTTGTCATGCGCTGTTCTGACGGCTGATGATAAAAGAATAGTCAGGGGAGTGCTGTCCACCACTGCGCTTCACCTGCTGCGCACGAAAGTGATGGAATATCAGAGTGAGACTAAATGCCTAGCGCAGCCACCCTTAACGAAGCTGTCGTCTGCTCATGTCACAGTTCTGACGCTCGGAAAGTTTGTTCGGAAAATTGGGAATTCTGCTGAAAACGCCACTCGCTGCGCTGTAGCTACACAGATTGCATGATGAAAATTGAGCGTTTTACTGAATGAAATTTAATCTTGACCTTTACGCTGAGAAAATGAAAATAGAAAAATTAGATAGACTAGAGAGAGCAAACCAAGGAATACCATGGGTTTCGCAATACATGCTACTATTCGGTGCATATTTTTTATTAGCCTACGTCTTTACGGATAGCCGAACTTGGGCTTATTTCTTGTTGCAGAACCTTACAAAACTATTGTATCTCTATTCTGTAAAAAGCACTTATTAAAGGATACACAATTAAACAGGCTCTTGTGCAACGCGTAACTTAGTTTGAAAAAATATGGTTTGAAAAACATTTTTCCCGTGAGCGAATCGTTGCACTCCCTACGAAGAGTATGCGGCCTTGAAATCAAAGTGTCAGTTCAGGCCTGAGTCCGCAAATAAATATAGGAGTGTTGAATACATACGGACAAGTTCGACGCAGGTAAAATGTTAGAATGCACAACTCATGAAGCGTTTTTGCTTCTAAAGTTCTTTTTCTTTTCCTAATTAGAATAAGTGCGTGATCCAGTTTGGAGCCTGATCCTTGGTGGTCCTAGGCTCTCTTGCTATTTCTACGCACTTCGTCGTTTCCTTTACACAGGTTAACCACCAAGCCTTTATATGGATCGTTTTTCTCTTTCTGAATGCTGCTTCTTATAGCTGGCTCATATGGACTGTATATATTGTGTAGCATAGAGGCTGTTATTGCTCTATTGCGGTAATACGCGGGATGCACCAGACAGACTGGTTACTTACGTAGGCGGTCTTTCTTCGGGATGATGCAGAGTGCATACACAGAGCATAGCGCCACGTAGTACTTGCGCCTGATTAACGATACACAGAGCTTTTAAGTAGGGCACTGCATCCAAATAGCTTGTTTTGATGGATCGGGCGTACATCAGACTTCACCGGTGACCCACCATACTGGTTCATCAATAAGCACTGCATGCTAACTACTGCGTGCCCACGGAAGCGTGAGTTTGTGGAACATGCTACGACAAACGATGCCAAGTCCGGCAGTAACCAACGGTGTCACCAGCTACATACGAGTGAGTCACGAATTCATTCTATCTTTCGCTGTAGTAAAAAAGCATTGCGTTGGTCTCGGCTCGAAATACCGGCATTGAGAGAGTGGTGCGGTCCATAACTGTTGTTCTTTACTAGCCATTGACTGCGTGCTTACTCACGCACCCCGGCCTCCATAGACGACATGCAAGTAGCGGCCATGGGAGAACAGCATCGAAGCATTGTCTTCATGCAGAGCGAACACTGGGAGCCGCGACAGTCAGTTCCATCGTTCCAAGACAAACCTGTAATTTAGTTAAACGTTGGGGTTCTACGTGCCTAAACCACGATGTGATTATGAGGCCTACCGTAGTTGGTGACTGGAGTAAATGTGACAAACCTGAAGTTCTTGATCGGCCACTCAATGCATGGAACACGGTTTTTGCATTTCGCCCCCATGAAAAACTGCGGCCGCCGCGGCAGGGACTTCGTAGCGCGACGTCAGGCTTAACAGGGCAAGCCAAAACCACAATTCCACCACGGCGGGTAAGCAGTAACTAAAGAAGTACCACATATTCACGTCTCGCTACGGCAACATTTCGTTTTCCAGAATAATGTAGTACTTTAGCCGTTAGAAGCTTCCCCATCTAGCCCAGAAAGTGCATGGGGAAACGGAGCCGCGTCAGCTTAATTAGTAGAGCATTGCACGAATAATGCGAAGACGTGGGATCGTTCCCCACCTGCGGCAAGTTGTTTTTCCATCCACTTTTTTTACCATTAATTTATCATTTCTTTAATTCAATTACTAAGTACGGGCAAGTTCTCCGGTGTAGTCCTTGGTGACTTTGTTGGTTTCTCATGATATGAGTAATAAAAATGGGGCCCTAATCCTCTTTCTTCTCGTTCATTACATAACGAGGGTCTCGAGTCCGGCAACATCGATGCATTCAGGTGCCATGCGTGGGTTTATTGACCAGCTGCCTTCAGCCAAAAATATCACGTACTCGTGACGCCTGCAGCAGAAAGGATGTTCCACATCCGCCACCAAGGTTTTTGAGTGATGGCGCTGGCTAACGCTCCGAGGGTTTGTTCTAGTAGTACCACATAAATACCCCAGAAAGTGGATGGGGAAACGGCACTGCGGTAGATCAATTGGTAGAGCCTCGCACGATTAATGCGAAGACGTGGGATTGTTCCCCACCTGCGGCAAGTTGTTTTTTCATCCACTTTCATTTCAGTTAATTTATAGTTTCTTTAATTCAATTACTAAGTACAAGAAATTTTCCCTGCGCAGCCCTTGGTGTCTGTTTGTTGGCTTCTCATGATATTGTTACACACGAACTGTTTCATGCAAAACTAGATGAATCTGGTTGATGGATGCGTTTCGAGAGCGGTCCCGAGGCAGCTTGGCTAACGTCGTTCTTTTCTTTCTTCCACCTGGTTGTCTGCGCGGCAGTCATGGTTCATGACAGAGCTCGTGACATTTCCCCGCTGGCAGACGAAGCCCACCGGGTGTGCCAGTCATCTCGTGGATTGTAGCTCCTCAGACACACGACGTGTGTCACTTCAGCCTTGGCCGAGCGTCGTCCACTGCTCGTGAGACGCGCAATGCGATAGTTCCCTTCGCTGAGGCGCTCCAGAATAACGTAGGGGCCGACGTAGTGGGCGAGAAACTTCTGGCACAAGCCACGCTTCCGCAACGGCGTCAAGAGCCACACAAGGTCACCAGGATTGAAGTAAACGTGGTGGTGACGCCCGTCATAGCGTATCTTGGACTGGTCCTGCGATGCCAGGACCAGTCCAAGATACGTAGGAGTCCAGATACGTTGGATCCTCTGTCGAGCAGAAGAAGCGCGACGCCTAGTGAGGCGTCGCGCTTCTTCTGCTCGACAGAGGATCTCATTAAGTGATTCGTTGTCATGAGCGATGTAGGGAAATGTAGTGTCGAAGGGGGAGCGTGGCGGACGAGCATAAAGTAGGAAAAATGGTCAGTAACCAATATTCTCGTGTTGTCGCGGTATTGAAGGCATAGGTAATGGAAGGCAAGATACTGTCCCAATTCTTGTGTGCTGAATCGACGTACATGGAAAGCATGCTAGCCAGCGTTCTGTTTGTGCGCTCGACCAGACCATTAGTTTGTGGATGGTAGGGCGTAGAATTGCTGGAGCTACATGAACACAGACGAAGAGTTCCTTCAACTACAACAGCAGTAAACTGTCGCCCACGATCGCCGATTACTATGCGAGGAGGTCCATGTCGGAGTATAACGTGAGCCAGCAAGAAGATAGAAACATCTGTAGCTCTGGTCGATGGAAGCGCGGCGGTCTCACAATAGCGGGTAAGGTGATCTACGCAAACGATAACCCAACGATTGCCTTTGGAGGATCGCGGGAAAGGGCCCAGGATATATATACCAACTTGCTCAAAGGGGACGCTAGAAGGGGGAACTGGTTGAAGCAGGCCATGTGGCACTTGTGGCGCACGCTTGTAACGCTGGCGTTGAGAGCAGCTTGCGGAGTATTATTCGATATCCTTCCTCATCTTAGGCCAGTAAAAACGTTCTTGAGCCCGGTAGGGCGTACGTGTGGAACCAAGATGACCACAAGTTGGGTCAGCGTGCATGGCGTATAATACTGGGTTGAGAAGGTTCTTGGGGACAACTAAAAGGTAGCGTGCACCGGTGGTCGAGTAGCTCTTCTTATACAGCGCGCCACCATCACTTAGGCGAAAGAGACTGCCTGCAGGTGGCTCCTGTGCTGCCGCGAAGAGCGGTTGTAAGCTCTAGTCGTTGTGCGGCTCGGATATGATGGTACCCATATCCGGAAATTCCGGAGACACAAAAGCAATGCATTCATAAGAGTTGTCCGCATCACATTCAGTTCTTTGAAGTGGCATCCGAGAGAGACAATCAGCGTCAGCATGTCGCGGGCCACTTTTGTAGCAAATAACGAAATAGTATTCCTGTAGACGGAGAACCCAGCCCGCTAGTCGTCTTGAGGGATCCCGCAGATTCACCAGCCAGCATAGCGAATGATGATCTGTTATCACAGTGAAGCGGTGCCTGTAGAGATACGAACGAAACCGTTGCACTGCGAAGATGACCGCCAGACACTCTTGTTCGGTTACTCTGTAGTTGCGCTCGGAGCGGCTCAAGGACCGGCTAGCGTACGAGATCCCGTGCTCACTGTCGCGAACACGCTAAACTAGCACAGCACCGATGCCTACGTCACTGCCATCGGTGTGAATCTCAATTGGCGATGAAGGATCAAAGTGGTGAAGAATTGGGAATTGGTTGGGACGTCAACAGGAACTTGAGCTGGCGAAACGATGAGTCGCAATCTGCAGTCCACTCAAAGGGCACGCCTTTTTGGGGAGGCGTGTAAGGGGATGAGCCATGTCAGCAAACCAGGAAATGAATAGGCGAAAGTAGGAGCACAAGCCCAAGAAACTGCTTAACCGCTTGACAGACTCGGGTACCTTAAATACTTCTACGGCTGCAGTCCTTTGTGGATCTGGTCTGATGCCTTCTTTAACGACCAGATGTCCTAGCGCAAGGGCTTGTCGTTCCCCAAAACGGCATTTTTTTTAATTGAACGCAAGACCCGCTTTCTCCAAGCAGTTCAAGACCAAGTCCAAACGTTTGTTGTGCTCACTAAACGTTTGCCCGAAGATCACAGCGTCGTATAAGTAGCACATGCAAACCTCCCATTTTAAGCCGCGTAATATCGTGTCTATGAACCTTTCGAACGTTGTGGGCGTGTTACACAACCCGAAAGGCATCACGTTAAACTCAAATAGTCCGTCGGGCGTTACAAATGCTGTCTTTTCTCTGTCGTCCTTGTGTATATGAATTTGCCAGTGATCTTACCGTAAATCAATAGGGGAAAGGTAAGATGCCGCAAAGAGACAGTCGATGGCGTCGTCAATTCGTTGGGGCGGATATACATCTTTCTTAGTAACGGCGTTTAGGCGACGATAATCAACGAAAAACCGCCACGTACCGTTTTTATTCTTCACCAATATCGCGGGGGCTGCCTAAGGACTGGATGATTCTCGAATGACGTCTTTTCATAGCACTTCTTGGACTTGGCCGCTGCTTATCTTGCGTTCCGACGGGGACACACGATAGGCTTTTTGTCGGATTGGCTGGGCGGCTCCTGTGTTGATGCGGTGATGAGTTCTGGACGCAGGAATTGATGGCGGGCCATCGTGCTGCGCAAAGTCGAATACCGAGGTGTGTCTCGTAAGCAGGGCCATCAACACTCGACGCACGTGATCACTGAGTGACTTAACAATCATGGAAAGTATCTTGGAGCGCCCGGGGCTCGAGACACTGGTTGCTCCTCCGTCGGGTAGCTCTGTAAGTACTGCCACCGATAAGGGCGAGTCTCCCTGAAACGTGGCAATCTTTAGGCCTTGAGGTAGCACTGCCGCTTCAGTGGAACAGTTTAGCGCCCACAGCCTCGGGCAACCATTGGTCACTGAGACCACGCAGTGCGGAACTAACCCGTTTTTCTTGAGGCAGTTCCGATGTACAGCTTCCACTGCAGCATCGAACGAGATAGGAGTCGGAGATGAACAGGCGACGGCAAAACGCATCGCGGATAAGGCGGGCACAACTGTATCAGACACGCAAAACACTCTCCGGGCAAGCTGCACCTTCAAAGAGCACAGGCGAAACACTGGTGTCGACACTGAGTTCTCCCATCCGGCAGTCAACATTGGCACCACACAATTGCGAAAAGTCGATCCCCCCGAATCACGTCATGCGAGGAGCGAGGAAGAACAGTAAACTCTGCATTAAAACCTTTCCCACCCAAAGACACATCCACGTTAAACACACCAACATGGTATAATGATTCACCACTGACCTCATGGAAACATGTGCGCTGGTCCCAACGAAACATAACCTTGCGTCCCAGAAGGCCTTTAAGCCCCACACTCATGACCGAGACAGTTGCTCCCATGTCGACTAAAGCCATTGTAGATACCCCATCAATCAGTAGATGAACCTCATTAGTCAGCATGAAAATAGTTGGATGTAGTTGAGTCGGCAGCGCACATTTTCCAGCGACCTCACCTCCATCGGCCGCGCTGGCTAGTTTCCTGGCGGGGGCGACACGAAACGGCACCGAGACGATTTTGACGTGAATCACGGCTGAAGGGATGGGGATCGGGAGGCTCGGAAGGCTGGTGGTGGCGTCAGAGTACGGTCGGAGGCAGGGGAGCGGTAGCGGTTCCGGGTTCTTTCTTCTCCAAATAGGTCTCCTGGGCTGTGCATCGGCCCTCTCGGAAGTGGCTTACTGAAGTGGAGTCTCCTGGCCACTGAGTGCGCAGTGTACGACCGCTAGACCGCATAGTCGGCGCTGACGGTCCGCAGTTCGATGCTCGGCGTCGGCTACAGTACCTAGCTATATGGCCAGGCATGCCACAGAAGTAACACACTGGCAAAGGGCGAACTTCAGAATGCGGATTGAAGTATTCTGTCGAAGTCATCGGTTGAGGGTAACGAGGCTCTTCCCCTTGAAAGCCGTAGGCAGCGGCAAGTCTTTGTGGACGAAAGTTGCGTGGTCGTGGATCAAAATGTTGAGGGGGCGAATCATTGCGTGCTGTTTCGGTCGTAGCGTAATGCGGTTCGTCTCTGGAGCCGTTAAGATCCACGACGTTCACCGAGTGGTTCCAAGTAGCCGAAGTGGGTTCCCAAAGAGCGTCTCGGTAAACAGAGGAGCTGCAACGTGGCGCCGCCTAACGTGCCTGTTCGTAATTTGAATTCCGCACGTTTCTTCTTTGCATTCGAGTCACCGAAACACATCTTGATCTCGTCAACGAAGCGGGTACAGTAGTTAGCATGTCCGCATGGTTGTCATATCATGCCAACGCCGTGCCGGCCAAGAAGAAAACAACGTTCCTAAGCTGACTCGCAGCGTTCCAGTCATTCTATTGGCTTACCCTTCCGTAATGGCTTAGCCACTCATCTACATCTTCCTCTGCCTTCGCCGAGAACGTGCGTGGCTCTCGGTAGTGCTGAATAGGGACTGGGCTTGCCGAGGCACTGCTGGTGAGGGTATTTTGCTCTGTGGCCATGATTGAACGCGACGGCGAAAGTCCGGCGAGGTGACGGCTTCGGCGTAGTTCTTGTGCTGACGGCTCCGTTGTAGGTAGTGGCAGTTACCCCGCACAACTCCACCAAATGTTACACACGACGTGTTTAATGCAGAACCAGATGGATCTGCTTGATAGGCGCGTTTCGAGAGCGGTCCCGAGGCAGCTTGGCTCACGTCGGTAACTTCTTTCTTCCACCTGGTTGTCTGTGCGGCAGTCGTGGTTCATGATAAAGCTCGTGATAATATTATTCTTGCAGTGTAACACAATTATGTAAACAGTAATCTATATTAACATTTTTTTTCATGTGGCTACCTTACATTAATGCAATAACAAAAGAGTGCACATCTCGGCTTTTAATGAATCAATTTATAACCACTGCGTTGTTCAGTTAGATGTAGTTGATGAAGTCAATTATTTGGAAGAAATAAAGTCAGGCAAAGAAAAACAGGACGGCAGCCTTCACTGTGGAAGACTGCTGCTGCCGTGGTGAAGAATTCGGTGCAGAAGTAGTGGCTGAAGACGCGCTGTTTTTTTTTTTAATTTTTTTATGGTGGGAATAATTAGGTAGCGTTTGTTGGTTTGCTGAATTCCGTAAAAAAGATAGCCGGTGACCGGCGCATCTCTAGCGGTATAGTACAGATTGTTGCATGGGCGCGGTCATAGGTGGGGAGATTACGTCAATCACGTAGCTTCCGTAAAACGGTAATCTGCTCAAGATTTCGAGAAAAGGCGTTTTCGGTGGCAGAATTCTGCAATAAAGTGCACCAAAACGCTGTATGCGCGAACCGTACTAAATTCTGCAACATGTATACAAACATTTTAGATTGCGATGCAACTGCCTTCATATTGAAACATCTGCTGAGAACTGGGCCGTGGTTCTGCGAAGCCGCTCAGGCGTGCTTTAATTCTTCGCAACATCTAGGCAGCAAATAACATATATCTTTCCGCATTTATCGGTTTGTGTTTGTAAACGCGAGCTGACAAAGAACAAGTAACGCATAAAGTATTTATTCATTGCTTATTTACACTTTTTGCCGGAGACAACCGTTAAAAAATAATTGAAAAAAAAAATAATACGTCGAGAAGCAATGGGGGGTTTGCTATAGTTTGTCACTGTTTCACTCATGGCTCCATTAGCGCTAGAACTGTACAACGTTCCATCCATAGAGTTTCTTACTACGTTACCTAGAGGGAAATCTGGCGCTGCTACGCTGTGGTATGCATGGGAATGCTGGTATATTGTGGATTCGGATTGGCATCGTTCTCGTAGAGACAGGACACCTTGAAGACGCGCTTGACAAGTACCGTCCTGTCTGTCACAATGATTCATTTTCTAATAGAACAGCACGTGAAAAGCTGTTTTAGCTTTATTATTACGCGAAAACATGTTTTGTTTAACTATGAGAACTTGTTATTGTGTGTACGACTACATGTTACGTAAAAAGGATCAGCGGGCCGCTAAAGTTGGAGGACAGACGACAAAGTTCGCGCTCGCTTTGAAACAGTTGGTCGTCAGTTCTTGCTTTTCTTCGCTTGGTGATGCATCGTGGGTGAGTAAAGATGTAATATGCGTGAATGGAAACATTTTATGATGATTTTACTTTGAGAACGCATTATTTGCGTAGCCATATCCACGTTTTAGACGAAGCCTCTTACAACACCAGCCAACGCTAGCCTCGCAGACACATATCCCGTCATTCCCATGACGGCACGGTGCCCCCTTAAGAAACTCCCATAGACGGTGGCGCCAGATTACCCTCTAGGTGTTATAGTGAGAAATTCTATGGTTCCATCCACTGCAGAAGGCTTAACGCCCCAATAAATCTGATCATCCGTGCCACGTCGTCTGCTGCGCGTCTGCTTTGGCACCTTCCGCGTGTAGCGGAATGACGCAATGAATGTTTTGGCACTGTAACCATAAGGTGCGTTTGCATGAGTGTGGAAACCGGACTCCGCTTCATCTATGCGCTTTCTCAACAGTTCCTTGCAGACTCCTTAGCCGAACTGGCTCTGCGGAGCTCGAATGAAAGCTCGGAACTTCCGGAAGCCTCCATACACCTCTCCAATGCCTGCTTCCACGAGTCCCATGGGAAAGCCGGATGACCAAGCGAAGGCAAGAAAGGCGGTGGTGGTTGTGATCCTGGAATGCTCATTGTGGTGATCTAGCAGGGGAAACCACGAGGAAACTTGTCCTTGCATGGGTTGAATCCTCGCCGCCAATTAGTTATATTTAGAAGAACACAAAGGAAAGATGCAATCGATGCGCGTACATCTTCTTCCTTTTGTTATTGTTCCCCACGCGACTTCCTTACTTCTTCCATATACGACAAGGAGGAACGCTATAGTGCAATTATGGCGGCGTGGCACAAAGCTTGTGGCATTGCTACGCCACCGAAGCGACTGAGCATAACGTTGAAGATACAAAGGCAGATATCTGAACAGTGCAAACTGAGAAATGCTATTGACAGGTCAGGCGTGTTGCTTAGTACGATAACAAAATGCCAGGATTCAGAAAAAAAATACAAGGAAATTATGAAGAAACTTCACTGGTGTTCTCTAAGTATGCGTAAACATCGGGCCTCTTGCTCGTCTCCACGCATGCGACGCGACGTATGTTTTTTGACGTGATTGGCGAGCGAGTAGACGGTTTATGTAATGTATGCTTTATTGGCCATTCATTTTACTTATTTATTTATCACATACTACAGGCCGTGAGGCCCAAGCAGGATCTTAACAAAAAAAAATATAACAATCTTAAACCATGACATCCACATTCAAACAAAACGAGCAGTAGCAAATAACCGGTAACAACACTAATATGAGCTAAACAACATGGTCGCTTATAAGGTCAATAGAATCCACACAGTAAGCCGGCAAAGATTTCCAGTCAGTGATTGTCTCAGAAAAAAAGAATGCTGAAATAAATTCGTCTTAGCAAAGTACAGGGCAAGAGAAAAGTGGCGTGAATGTCGGGTTTGTCTAATTGTCGATAGTGCGATGTAGGGTGATTAAGGGTGAGGAATTGAATTGTAGTTTGCCGTTAACTAACAAATATAAAAATTTCAAACGAAAAAAATTTGCGGCGGCCGGTCTGACGGGTTCGTTCGCTTACATTAGTGCTGAGACCGAAACGGTTCGACTGCACTGCGACAATATGAAACGGACGGCTTCCCTTTGGATTTTCTCAAGTGCTTTTATGTTAGTGGAAGTAGACGGGTCCCAAACAATGCACGCATATTTTAATTTAGGCCTTATAAAGGTTTCGTATGCTAGTATTTTAACCGGGATTGGTGTATATTTTAGTTTAAGGGGTAACAAGCAAAGTTTACGTAAGGCAGAGACGCAAGTAATAGGAATGCGCGCGTTCCAGCTTAAGTTCACGCCAAGATACTTATATTCGTTTACTTCTGTAATTAGTGCTGAACCCAGAGAAAAAGAGAATTCAAATGGCTTGAGTTGAATTGATTGATTCAGCTGCATGAACCCTTATCGGTCGTTATGAACCTGACCGGAATTGGTCCGACCATTATCAACCCTTATCTGTCCTTATCAACTTTGTCGGATGCGATCTGACCATTATCAACATTTATACGTCGCTGTTAACCTTATCGGATTCGATGCGACCCTTCTCAAGCCTTTTTCATCCTTATTAGGCTTATCAGAATTATTTCAACCATTATAAACCTTCATCTCTCTTTAGTACCTTATCCATCCGCATCGAATCGTTACCAGCCGCAATCTGACTCACATAACCCCTCATCACTCCTTATTGTCCTTATCGACTCGTTGACTGCTTAACGTTTTGTGTTACGCAATAAGACAAGCAACCTGGTACAACACATTTATATAGTGCAGATATATTGTTCAGATAATTATCGGTGAGCACCCGCGGCAAGCGCGGGTGCTCAGCGGGGTGGGTAAGACACTCGGCTTCTGAATATCACGCGTCCGCGGCGCTGTTTCTCAGTAAGTCGACATAGACAGTCTTACGCATTATAAGACAAACAAAAGGAGAGAAAGAAAAGAAACAAAAAATATTGTAAAGCACTCGCAGGAGTATTGAGAAGTCACCATCATCGAGAACAGCATCGAGTTTTGAAAAATCGTGACGATTCTAGATGACGTTCGACAAATGTCGATAAGGCTAGAAACGCTTAACGAAGAACTGGGAAATCAATCACTCCATTGTGAGAGACATGTGAGACATGTCGCCCAATACGGTAATATTTTTTTATTCGGAAAAAAGAAAGATGAGAACTCCAGTCGAAGAAATCTCGCAAAATAGCACCGAGAAAGCACCTCCACCGAAAAAGCTACCACGAAAAACAGAAAGGTGCGATGAATTAGATGATGCGTTGCTCGAGGCATGGGTATATAAGCACTTGGTCAGATCATATATTGTCAAGTACGGTTTTAAAGCGGAAGGAGAAGGGTACTCGACTAAATATTTGGGTAAGCTACTCCATTCGCGAATGGTTGAGCGGGCAAAACAAATAGTTGCTGTTAGTTCGGCAAAAAGGGAAAAACGGGCATGACTTACGTTACTGGAGTGAGAAGAACTCATGGGGTGCTGTGAAAATGGCTTGAAATATGTTTTGTTGTTTTCTGAGCTTATCATAAAAGATCAGATAGAGTATTTTGAAATTTTGACGATAACATCTTATTTATAGCTACTCTGGATTTGCAGAGTTTCCACGCAGGACCTCCAGAAAAGACGTTTTCCGCGGTAGAATACCGCGATAATGTACTCCAAGACACCTATATGCGGGCAGAGTACTTACAATCATTTTAAATTCGTAATGGAACGCCTAGAAGAAAGAAACAGCGTTGCTGAAAACTGGGCCGTGGCTACCGTTGCTCAAGCCTCATTTCCTATTTGGTCATATCTATGTGGCAAATACCAAATATTATTGAGACCGTTATTAGTTCGGATTAGGGAACGCTAGCTTAAAAGGAACGAAGAACGAATAAAGTGTTCCACCAATTGTATTGATCGTTCTCGGTGGATCTAATCACTAAGAATTGAATAGGAAAAAAGCTAAAGAACACTTCGAGAAGCAAGGGGGGGCTTTTAAGTTGCCATGTGTTACCACAGTCTACATTATTCGGCTCCATTTGCAATCTAACGCAAAATGGGTAGAAGTCAATGTGCCAAGCAATTTAATTTAGCTCAGCATGTCTCCCAATCTGATGTGATAACTTCACCTTTATCTCCGGTTCATATTTGCAACCACAGACCAGTTATTCTTGAAGTATGCTTCCCCGTTTCTTCATCAGCAATACCTTGGCTCCTCGACATCCGCGTTCTCTATGACGCGCACTCGCGCTCTTGTTTGTCACGAGTCTCGCGCGCCTCTCTTTCTGGTTATTCAAAAGAATAGCGCAAAGTAGCAGGGACAAAGACAGAGAAGACGACAGGACGAGCGCTACACGACATTAGCGCTCGTCTTGTCGTCTTCTCTGTCTTTGTCCCTGCTACTTTGCGCTATTCTTCTGAATAATCATGAGACACCAACTAGCCCAGCTGTCTGCTTTGATCTCTTTCTGGATCTGACTCGGAGTCGTGCGATGCGCTCATGGTGCAGTTGCGTCTGCACTGTTCAGTTGAAGGACGTGCACTCAGACGAATGACCCAGTGTTTGCACTCAGTGTGCCAGAATGACTGGCGGATACTGCCACGAAGCTCCGTATTGCCCTTCGGGTAGATCAACTGACTCCGTTGATGCGATCATGGCAGCGTTGACTACGGAGGCACTTCAAACCGGAGCGTCACCTTTGTCAGCTGCTGCTTTGCGATGCGGAAGTAATCCTTGTGCACACCCTGGAGTTCTTCTGCGCTTAGCGAGAAACTCGCTTTTTAGACAGCCGAATACATTCGGTTCTGCGGCCCCAAGTTTTGTTATGGAGTTCCTGTTGTGTCGCCTCCCGCGCGTTATTATTCGGTCTTTGTATCGCCTTTTGAAAACATGGCGCGTACGAATATGCAAATGAATCATGTTGACGTCGAAATGCTTAGTGAGCTCCCTCAGGTTCCACCTGAGGTCGCTGAGCGTCTTTGTGCATGACCGTCAGCTGACGATGTGAAGGCAGGATTATCTTCCATGAAGCGTGGCTCAGCCCCAGGGACGGACAGGTTACCCGTAAAGATTTATCTAACATCATGGAAAGATATTGGTGACAGCTTCGTGTCTGTTATCAGCAGCTGCTTTAAGAACTTTCAATTCCTGTCCAGTTTTCGCGATGGTCGTATTGTGCTGATACTTAAGTACGATCCATCATCATCAGTTCGTCCAGGGAAAAGGAGGCCAATCGCGATTCTCAACGTTGACTACAAAACCTTCACAGCTCTCAATCCCTGGCAGAGAGATACACAGTGTCGCGATCGTTAAGCGTGTCATAAAGACATACACACTCACCAGGTGACCATGTGGTCTCTTGGTTTCACCAGATCAAGAAATGGCATTCGATCGCCTAGTTACATATTTGATTTACTGATATCCTTCGGCTTTTCGTCCAATTTTGTTGAACTTATTAGGACTGCCTATTGAAATATCCGAAGTACATTGTTTTATGATGGTCGGGAAAGTGCACCACTTCTCGTTATTCCAGGTGTTCGTCAACGGTGCCCTCTATCTCCAGTACTCTTTGTGCTCAGCCTTGAGCCATTTCTGCGCTCAGCTGCGAGAGACCTTTACGTGTGCGGTCTCCCACTGCCTGGTAGCGTTGTTGTGAAGGTGACAGCCTTCGCCGATGACATCACATTGTATCTCAGGAATGACGATAGCTTATCTCGTAGCCTATGAATTTTCACTGAATACGGAAATATTTCAGGCACCCTGCGAAAATTTTCAAAATGTCGTTATTTGTTCATTGGCTCAGCACAGACACGCCTAAGTCCCCTTTCCGTCTTCAAAAGAGCGATTCTCTTCGTATTTGAGGCCTTGATTACACCTACGATGGCATATCTCACTCTGTGTGGCTGTGACTTCTTGAAGACCTAAGGCGAAATATTTAATATGTTAAAAGGTATGATTTACCCCTATTAGAAAGAAGGTACGTAGCACAATCTGTATTTTGCGGCCGAGTGTGGTACGTTTGCAACGTTGTACAGGCACCATTACGGGTTACTAGGTCCTTTTATTCCCTTCTTTGTTCCTTCTTCTGGTCGGGCAGTACAGAACTCGTTTGTCGCGCGTAGCTTGGGCAACCACGCTCTCGCGGTGGGTTCGCGTTCCCATCCGTGTCTGTGCGCTACTGGCTGCTTGCTCTGCGATTTCTGCTCTACCTGTTACAGCGTGATCAGTGTACTGCGCGTGAACTCACCTGCTATTTCCTTGGCACAAACATTTGTTACATGTTACCGGGCACGCTCATAAATCGCGGACCACAAGTGTTAAACGCACCTGCGTTTTACTCTAAGGCTGTGGCATTTTATCGCCACATACAATAGGTGTGTCTTGATTTAGACGTTCTCGAAAACCGTGTTGTGGATACTATGCCAGCCTTACTGCTTCCTCTAGCCTCCCCCCCCCCCCTTCCACGCGCGCCGCTCATGTTCCAATAATGTGCCGTGGGGTGCCATAACGGCGTAAATTTGGCTGGCCACTTACGGGACTTCATGTGGCGTCTAGGGTAGCAAGTGCTTGCAACTCGTGACAGGCTTAGCGGTCGAGCATGGTCTCATCTTCGCTGTGTCCCAATAGCCCCCTTCAAGAATCCAATAAACATGTGCTGCTGCAATGCGTCGTCGCCAGGGTATCTTGTAGGGCCGTGTATACTGGTTTCGTGGCCTTGGAGTTGACCGCTTTATTACATCTGGTCGCTGCTCACGTGGTACCGCTTTGCGTGGCTTTGAATTGCTGCGGGGGCCCTTTGTTTATGACGTAACCGGTGCGAGGCAGCTGCCGCGGGGCATCGTTGCCGCGATCTGTTTCCACTTCTGAAGAGGCTCTACACTAAGCTACTGTCATTTCTGTGAGCGTAGTTCTTCCTTGGGGAAAAAGAGTTCCTTCGGCAGCGCTTTCGCCGTTTCCTGTCGGTGGTTCAGTTTTAGACCAGCCTCGTTCTTCTATCCAGACCGTCAGAAGTATTGATTGAGTGTGCATAGAATGTAGGTGCCCGTGATTTCTGTGTGTGCATGCTCTCGTATACACGATCATTTTTGCATATACAGATCTCATAGCGTCACTTCAAAATTATGTGAAGTGTCTCTGTCACATCATCATTGTACATGACTGTTGTGTATACTCTATATATGGAACATCATTTTATACACACGACAGTTAGTTTACGTGTACCTGTGACTTTCCATGGGTCTATATGGTTATACATTAGTGAGTGAGGATTCGGACACTACTTTGAAAGCGTGGCGTGTATACAGTGCTTCGTTTTTTGTGTATGTCATCGACCTGGTGGAATCGTGCCGTGATTGTGACTCAGTTTTCGTATCGTCTGTTGTCGAAATAAACTTTTTGTAAACACGAATCTTGAATCATAAAAAGTGCTGTCGTGTTTGTATGGCATCGCCGTAATTTCTAATGCGACCCTATTTGGACGCAGCGCCGAGAGCGATCGAAACACCACTTTCATAAGGACATTGGCCTCGCTTTGCGAGATTAATTGTGTTGCGTTATTCTGATGGCTGGTGATGAAAGAATAGTCAGGCCTGTGCTCTTGCTGGGCAATCCACTATTGCGCTTCGCCTGTTGTATATGAAAGGGATGAAATATCAGGACCCAATTGAATGCCTAGCATAACTTCCCCTAAGGCAGCAGTGACCTGATCACGTCATTGTTCTGACGCTCGGGAAGATTCTGCTGAAACGCCAATCACGGCACTTTAGCCGCACAGATGCCATAAATAATTAACAGAAATTTCATGTTGACCTCATGTTGGGTAAACAAAAATTGAGAAATGTCAAACTAGCGTGTGTAAACCAGGCAACACGATAGGCTACTCAAGACACGCTAAAGTATTCGGTGAATACTTATTAGCTTACGCCTTCATTTATACTCAATATGGGGCTTATTCCTTGTTGCAAAACCCTGCAAAATTATTGTGTCTCAATTCAGTAAATAGCATTTATACAAGGATACGCAGTTAAGCAGGATTTGTGCAGCGCGTACTTTCAGAAGTAGGAAATTCACCTCAGCACTGTTGGAAACACATTTCGCGGGATCAAATCCTAGTAATCCCTACGAAGAGTTTCTGGTCTTCATGTCGTTCAAAACATCAACTTGAGGCATAAGTTCGCAAAGATAGAAGTGTTGAAAATGCACGAACAAGGCAGGCACACTGTTAGCTTGACCAACTCATGAAACATTTCACCACAGAAGGTGTTTTACGCTTTCGTAATTAGAATTCGTGCTTGATCCAATTCGCTCCATGATCGTTTGTGGTCCTATGCTTCCCTTCTTTCTCCTTTCCTCCTCTCCTTCCTATCTTCCATTTCTCTGTTTCTGCCCCCGCCCTTCCAGTGGCCAGCTTTCTTTTGACGGATTAGACATGCATCAAACATCATCGGTAACAGTTCCGCATAAGGCGATTATTTTCGCTCTTGCAACCGCGGGAATTTCGGGTCGTCTGCTCCAGTTTGTGCATAATTTTCTATCGGAGCGCCGGATGAAAGTGCGTGTCGGAGGAGTAACTAGTGAATACCGAAATGTGAAGTGCGGTGTTCCACAGGGCAGCGTATTATCGCCGCTTTTGTTTAACGCGGTACTCGCCGCGCTTCCAAGTCGTTTGCCTCGAGACACTGACTTCCCTGTGAGCATAGCTGTCTACGCAGATGACATTGCTCTGTGGATAAGCGGCTCTTCGCACCTTGGTCCGCGGCTTCGTGCAAGCTTGCAAAGAGCTCTCAAAGCTACTTCGGAGTACTTGGGTGAAGTTGGCCTGCTCATATCACCTGCTAAGTCGGCTGCAATAGCACATCACCCAAAACAACGCGCTCGTCGAACAATGAGCCGACTGTATCTTGACGAAATGCCTATAAACTGGGTGCGTCAACACCGTTATTTGGGGTTAATTGTGGATGATCGCATCTCTTGGCGTCCTGCCGTTAAATCTGTACGACGCAAATCTCACTCCCTCCTTAAGTATGTGGCCGCCTTGACTGCCCGAGGTGCTGGTTGCGACCAAACAACGGCTCTTCAGGTGTACCAGTCATCTGTACTATCAGGCATGCTTTACGCATTACCAATTTTGAACATACCACCTAGTTTGATGGTCCAACTGTAGCGAGATCATCGCATTGCCCTTCGACTAATGCTTGGATTACCTCGTGAGGCGCAATCTATTGCATTACTTACTGAAGCGCATCAGTTACCCCTGAGGCTGCAAGCAGATCAGAGAGCTCTATATCATATTGAGCGTCTGCACCGCACATCGAATGGTCAACCGCTCCTTGATCGTCTGATTCACCGCCCATTATCTCGCATGGGAAAAATGGCGGCATTATTTATGGATATCACTACGATTTCTGAACATGCTGCTTCAGATACGTCGCCGCCTCCAAAAGGTATCACGAAACACGTATTCCCCATTTTCCTCACTATCCCTGACATCCACAAAAACTCTGATATGGCTGTTTCGGCAATATTCCAATTGGCTCAGTCTCACTTGTTCGAAAAGTTTCCAGATTATCTTCAATTTTTCACAGATGCATCTGTACACAACGACGGTCAAGGCGCCTCTGCAGCTTTTTACTGCCCTTCAACTCAACTACGACGTATCTTTCAAATACCTCATCCAACTTCGTCAACAACTGCGGAACTAGCAGCGATTAATGTTGCACTGAAATACGTGCAAGAGGAGTTAATTACATCGAAAGTTGTCATCTTTACGGACTCCCGTGCTGCCCTTAGCAGGTTACAACGCAGTGAGCTTGATTGTCCACTTCTGCGCAGCATTAATGACTCTGCGAGCAAAATTACATCACGTGGGGTATCTCTCGTTGCTCAATGGATACCTTCACACGCAGGAATCGCCGGAAATGAAGAGGCTGATCGGCTCGCTTCAAGTTGCGTTCATAACAACTGTGACTGCCCAGAAATTTCGTGCAAGCTTGATGACGCTCGTCTGCTGATTCGTCGCCACCTACTAAAGCAGCATCCAGATCAGCGCGTCGCAAATGGAACGTTCCCGCCCCGAGTTCGTGGTCGAGGCTTGCCTCGTCGCGCTAGAGCACAACTGCTCAAGCTGAGGGTTGGTTGCGTGAACGTGCGCGAACGTTTATACAGACAAGGGCGTGCGGAAAGTCCATTGTGTACGTCTTGTGGCTGCTACGAGACACTTCAGCACCTTATATTTGAGTGTCCCGCTTTCAGTGCGCAGCGCATGTCGCTAGTGAGAAACTATCATCTCCTTGGCCTGCGGTGTGCGACATTCGAGGAATGTTTATACCCCAGTGGCTGTGCATCTAAACGTGATCAGGCCCATCGCGCCCTACTAACCTTTATAGAACTAACTAACTTAGGTTCATGTTTGTAGCATGAACATTCAACATTCTGTAGTAGCGTGACCTTCAGTGACCGACTCTACTGAGTTCGTTTCACGTTTGTTTCACGTTGTTCACGTTTGCAGCATGAACATTCAACATTCTGTAGTAGCGTGACCTTCAGTGACTGACTCTACTGTGTATGATCAGTACTGTACCCTAACTCTTCTTCCTTCGAAGATGGGAGGTGGCGGGTTCAAACACCTTATAGTGTACATTGTGAACCGACTACCGGTGAAACGGTGATTACGTGCAGCTTTACTTGGCGTCTCATCGTGGAGAACACAATTAGCCGCATAGCGAACTAGCCATGGATGCGGTTGATAATTGTGGAGGCTGTTCGACGCGGCGTCACTTTAACTACGCCTGCAGAGTTCTTCTTTAGTCTTTAGATTTGACCTGTTGCAGTGTTCTACTTTGGTCTTTAGATTTGTCCTGTTGCTCTCCTTTCCTCTTTCCTTTTTCCTCCCCTCCTTCCTATCTTCCATTTCTGTGTTTCTATCACCTCCCTTCAGAGGAGTAGGCAGGCGTTGTGCCCCTTCCGGTGGCAGTTGCCAGCCTGCTCCTCGCTTTCCCTTTCCTGATACCTGTGTATATGTGTATATGTGTTCAAAACAAATAATAATAATAATAATAATACTGGTTCATCTGTAAGCGCCGCATACCACTACAACATGGCGCCTCATTTTACCGAACATGCTACAACAGGCAACGTAACGTCCTGCAGTAACCGATGGGGAAACAAGTTACAGACGAATGAGTCAAGAATTTATTGGATATCTCGCTCCGGTAAAAAGGTAGGAGTTTCGCCGGAAAAGCGAAGCAGCGATTGCGATAGCAAATTAGTAGACAGCTATATGAAGTAGGAATATTAGCTTTATCAGCTGTATAAACTTGGAAACGCTCACTTATTAATTGAATTAACGTGCATGGTGTCAGCACGCACAAGCAAGAACATGAACTCATCATATTCGATGAGCGCGGACGCTCGCTGTCAGGGTGTGAGCATGCACTGGATAAGCAGGGAGCGTAGTGACCTCAGTCTATCGCTTCAACTCAAGAGCGTCGAGAACACAGCGCTCACCAAGTATGAACCGTCTGCCAGATGCCTTTGCCGTCCAAAGTACGCACTAGCTGGTAGAGTCGATGCCCCCCCCCCCCCTCCTCCCATCTCGCCCGCGCTGCTTCTCCCCTTTCATCCCTTCCGCGCGTGATATTGAGCCGCCATCGTTAGTTCGCCCTGCGCCCGGTCGCGAAATACACTGTTGCTGCCGGAGCCCAATACCGACGCACCCCCCCCCCCCCCCTCATTTCCATCTCCCACGGGCCTTTCGCTCGACGGAAAACGGCAGCGCATTTGCTCTCCGCCTTCCTCCCTCCCGCGCGCCAGCTTGAGCCGCCATCTTCGGCTCCGGAACCTCGCGTGCGTTCACTCGCACACAGAAGATACGGCGCGCAGCAACGGCGTTATCGCCCTTAGATTTTATACAGCAGCTCACGGCGACGCCGACGCTGACGGCAGAAACGCCCCTGCAGCGTGCATATAACTTCTAGAGCAATAAAAGCAGCGGTTGGTTTCGGCACGAAAGATCCAGTGTTAAGAGAGAAGTAGTGTCAACAATTGTCGCTGTCTGCACCAAACCTCGTGTCGCATATTGTTGCTCCATGTTGAAAGCACCGCCTAATGTAGCGCATGCAAACTAAGGGCCTGCTTACAAAATTACTCAGATGTATAAATATATTGCTATTGACTTTATTCTAACGAATAGAACCATTAAAATGTGGTGCCAACAGTTTCCTTTCGTATGGTAATATTGGTCTTATCCATAACCCCCACAGCTTCCCGTCACACAAACACACAGCCAAATCTAACAAAAAAAAACAAATTAATTTTGATGAAACCTCCGTTTCGACACACCACTGAACACGCGGTCATTAACGATAGCGGAATACATTTGGCCCAAAATATGAAGAGAGAAAGGTAAATAAAAGTGCGGCCATGTGTCCATTTAGAAGCATCTGATTCCGTTGAGATTACGTAATTACACCGTTGGGCGTCTCCCGCATAAATGGCTCTTAAGAATGGCCACTGTCCTCTTGGGCTATTAACTAATCATCTTGCGACATTTTCACCATCCCTTACCACTTCAATGCCACACATTAACACGATACGCTACGTCGTTTAAGGAACAAACCGAACTAGCAATTAACGCTGTGCTTACCCACACACCCCCGGCCACCATAGATAGCATAAAAGTGGCAGTTATAGGAGAACAGCATCGAAAAGCATTATGCTTAGGCAGACCGAATACTGGGAACCGGGACGGTTAGCTGCGTCGTTCGGAGACAAACCTGTAATTTAGTTAAACATTGGTGTTTTGCCTGCCTAAACCACGCTGTGCTTATGAGGCCTAGGGGACTTTGGAATAATTTGGAACAGTGTGTACAGGACGCAGGTAGCCGTTAAGCCGAGCCTCAACGCGAGCGACGATATGCGTTGAGTAGAGCGCAGTGCACGAAACAAAACACGTTTCTTTGTCATTTGCGACTGAGCATACTTCCTAGTTAATTAGCTGAATGAAACTTGGAAGGACTAGAGCTTTGTTCTAAAGGGCAAATATTGGGTTGTCCGTTTCCGTCCCGCAAAAGCTCATGTATTGACAGCAGACGGGAATTCCACAATATTATTGCAACATAACCGACATGTTTTCCGTACAACCGCTGCGGAACGCGACGTTGATCATGATCAATGTGTCGACAAAGCTTATGCCGACTGCATGATCTCAGAGGGCGCATATCTCTAAACTCAGCTTGCAACATATTCGTCGTGTCTAAACGAGGTAGGCGAGTCTAGCGGCCGGTGGCGACGTGTGGTGTTGTTTACACGTGGGAGCTTCAAAAGTTTTGAACGAATGCAGACAGCTCAAAAACACGCACAAATGTTGCCTGTAATAAGAATTGGCACTTACATAAATCTATGCTGAAGTTCAACTTGCATCTGACAACAGGAAGCGCCAAGTGACTTAAGTAAACAATATATATTACCGACAGAGCCGTGTCAGTGGATGTTGAATCGACTAGGCTTTGCCTGGAGGCAAATTAAAATATTGGTGCAGAAGGCAAAGATGACATTGTGCGCGTGGGCATGTGTTAAGGATAAGGGTGAAATAAAGTCCTAACTCTATGCCGAATCTACTCTATCGGGGCCTATAGCCAAGCTACAAAACACTGAAAAGATCTGAATTAGGATTCATGCATAGTTCGAGAAACGGTGAAAGAGGTCAGAAAAAGAGCCTTCGCATTTCTTATCCTCTATTTATCAAACAGTGAGCCCACGTTCTTATATCCTACAGCACATTGAAAGGAGTTTGAGAAAAATTAAGCCAACACTTCTACAGCAGCTCCGTCTTAAGCCTACGCTACCTAAATATTGAGAGGGTCTGTCCCAAGCCCTACGCGAAATTGCAACTGCTCCTTTTTCACACCTGCCGGGACACCTTGATTGAACCGAATACTGCCCAATCCCACCACCTTTGTGCTCTCTGCTTAGTCTGCTTTGTCCCTGCTTAAGGCAGCGTCATTCATCTTTGAAATGTCGACTGCAAATTGAGCTGTGCCCATTCTAAAGGTGTTGGTGATTCTGTAGCGAGGCCATACTCGCTGCGTTTTAGCTTTCTGTTCTCTTATGCTGGGCCGCGTTCAAAGAGCACGTGTGCTATTTCGGCCTCAACTAATGAAAGTCAGTCCACATAAATGAGGAAGGAGACGCCTTGCCGCAGTACGTGCTAACAATCGATATATTCAACTCTTCTTTAGAAGCGAACCGAAATTGCGATGTTTCAAATAGAAAACGCTTCCTTATACAATGAATTCGTACGGAACAGCGTGGTACCTTTCTGCATAGTCCATGTTGTCGATAGACATTTTGAACATTTTGAATATATTTTGAACATCTGTATAGAAACGCCATTCATTGTGTGGTTTTTGGTAACGATTATTGTTAACTTGGGGGAGGGTATACTCGAATAGTAGTGAAGCACGTTTGTTTGCGTAAACAACACAAGCATAAATCTTTTCGCGAGCCGCTCTTTGCCAATTCGCAAGAAAAAGCTTTTCAGCAGGTTTCTGCAGTAAAAATCAAGAGGCGGGTGCATTCTCCCGTTAACTCTGCTGCCGCTTTTCGTGACGAGTGCAATAGGGAAGGCAGAGGATAGGTGTGTGTGAAAACATTTATTGGAATGAGGTCCGGAGAGGATAGGTGCCCTCAACTAGAAATATTTATGGGACGCAACATTTCAAGGAAGCCCAATTTTGCGAAGCTGAAGCTGATAACGTTCACTTCAATGTTTCAATTTTTATTGAGCCTCAATCTGTAGTTCCAATCTCCATAGTGCCTTCCTTTCTTCAGTAAAGAATCACATTTCTGTTATTTTTTTTTTCAAAGAAGCGCTGGCACGAGTTTCGTTCGCCTTGAGGACCAAAAAACTTCATTTAGCTGAATCTGCTTCCCATTTCCATACATATTGACAGACAACACGTCCTCTTCCTCAAGCGCTTGAGTCCAGCTTCGTGACCCGAAATTGGATAGACATTTAATTAAACAATGTTTGTTTAGTAATACAAAGGCAAAACTAATATAGACGACGCCTCTAGAAGGCACATGGTGCGAGTCTGCATGTAGTCTATATGAGCATTACTTTCACGGAACCGAACAAACGCTTTGCGAATGAAGGGGAGTTTTTGCAATTCCAATTTACAAATGCCATAATTTGAGAACATGCACCACCTAGTTGTTTACCAGCCTCCACTGCACTTTTCCTTCCTTGATACCCATTCTGTAACTTCAACAGACTATTGGTTCTCCACTTTACGCCTTACATGGCCTTCCAAGCTTCATTTGTCCCTCAACCACAACCCCGTAGTCTTGTCTCGTAATGGTATGCCTAACATTTCTTCGTTCCATCGCTCATTATTGGCAAGCTTCTTCGTTTACATACGTTTACAGAAGTGCAAAATCTGCTGTTCGTATACAGTTACGAAATTGAAAACTTCGTGCTTCAACTTTATTGGGCTTACCAATTTTCCACAATGTTTGCAAAAATATGAACTTGTAAAAAAATCTGCAACACGTTTTTGCTCGTGCTCAACTTTATCTATTCAAAGCAACAAATTTCATATATATATTGGTCCAACAGATGTACCACGAAACCCTTTCTGCAGTGTACATGTATTTGCATAACTGGACCTTATTTAAAACTTCCTCTTCGCGCAACTTCATACGAACACGTCCGGTGTGTACGTGTGCGTTCACTCCTCATAGTGAGAACTGCACAAAAGGCACGCACTTCTGCTAACCGCAAGTTTCAGGCATAAATTACCGGCTGCGGCAGACGCACTTCCATATAAGTGAATCGCAAAAGAATTAAGAAAAAAATTTGCAGAATTCATGTCTCGATGATTGTCGACAGTAATGCGTTTAGCATTGAAGCAACACAGACACACAGCGCATTGGCGACGTCGAAACATCTTGTCTGTGAGCATGTACTGCAGCAAGATTCGCCTTTCGCGCTTCCCTAGGAACACTTGCTGCCCTCTAGTGCCGTCTTCGCGAAACGTGCGTGCGGCCTTCGAGATGCTCGGCGCGCCGGTGCGTGCGGACGCTAGCTGAGAAGCGCGTCACGCGGCAACCGGACTCCTCTGTCGAGCTTCTTTACTGACACGCTGCGCCATCTAGTGGGGCTGCGGAGAAGTCCACGCGTGGCTTCCGACACAAGAAGCATGATGCGCGCCAGTGTCTTGTTCCCTCGCTTATCGGACACTCAGTGGAACACGCTTAGTGTCCCGAGTTGGTGACAGGTTCAGTGAAAAACGCAACATACCCGGTGCATTTGCGGCGAGGTCTGCTAAAGCGTCGGATTGCTGTCCTTGAGGAACCCTTGTGACACGAGTTCGAGTAAGCTGAGCATCGGGAAATTTAACGGACCTTTTCTTGTCGTTGTAGAGCGGCCCTTTCCCAGTGGCAAACACGTATTTACCGAAGTTGGCGTTAAGTATGTTCATATAAGAGCAGCACGCGCGTACTGCCACACAGGCAGTGACCCAAGTTGGCATCAAAGATGTTCATTGAAGACCAGCGGAGACCGAGTGGCCAGTACTCAGTTCTCCAAGTCGGCGTCAAAGATGATGATGATGATGAAAACGTTTTATTGACTGGAAACTTCAAGGGGAGTTAGGAGAAGGGTGGTCTGATTCCTACTCCGGAATTTCGTTGGCTAAGGCAGCCGCCCTGGCTCTTTCCACGAGGGCTTGCTAATCCTCGAGGGTTGAGCTGGACAGGGCTGCCTCTCATCCTTCCCACGTTGGCTGTTGTATAGTGTTTAAGGCACTATTAGCCTGGCAGGTCCATACCATATGGTACAAATCTGCTTTCTTCCCCCAAATTTACACTCAGCTGAAGAGATTCATTTAATAACCCAGTCAAGCTACATGCTATTGTCGTCAAAGGGTTTTATCGAACAGCTGTGCCTATACCCACTCCTGCACCTACAGTACTCCATGTCGGCGTGAAAGAGGTTCGTAGAAACGTGGCCCGTATCTACACATTTAGACATACTCAGCAACCCAAGTTGTTTCAGCGGTTGCTTTCGAACCCTTTTCACTCTGCATTAGGCGCCTGCAACCACGCTCTAACGCCACCTCAAGCCTACGTCGGTGCAGAGGGATGGCACAGCTGCAGTGTACGTGTATTCTGAGCTTAAAAGCATAGTTTAGCCAGCTTAAAAAAACATGGCAATGGATTACACTATATGATTTTTTTATGGATTTCTCAAAGGCGTTTGATCGGGTTTCCCATGCAAAGCTAGTTTTCCAGCTGGTCCGCAAACTTGGGGATTGGCCAGTGACCCGATGGATGTCAAGCTATTTGTCCGGCCGTCAACAATTTATGCAATGCGGTGATCACGTTTCTGACACATTAAATGTCACGTGCGGTGTGCCCCAGCAATCCGTCTTGACATCGCTATTATTTTTGTTTATAAATTACCTGGACGTCAATATGAACGCAAATATTAGGCTATTCGCAGAGGCCTGCGTACTGTATAACGAGGTTCAAAGATAGTGACCAAATTGAGCTGAACGTTGCCCTGAATGAAGTAGTAAGTTGGTGCTCTAACTGGCAAATGGTGATTAATTCAGAAAAAACAGTTGCGATGTCAATAACAAAAAAAAAAGAAGCTTAGCATTTCTTTATGGTTTTAATGTCACACTCCCAAATGTAAGCCAGTACAAATATCTTGGTCTAATAATAACTTGTGATCTCAGTTGGACAGTTCAGACAGAAGCTATAACCGCGAAAGCCATGAAAAAATTGTTTTTCCTTAAGCGGACGCTGCGGCACGCTGACCGTGACACTAAGCTTTTAGCATACACCCCACTTTTGCGACTGAGTCTGGAATACACGAATATAATGTGGTTCCGTTTCACAAGTAGTGGTATCAGCATGCTTGAAAATGTGCAGCGCATAGCGATCAGATTTATTTTTAACCGCCATCGACGCAGTGATCCCCCGAAAGAATTGCCCCCCTACGCCGTGCAGGTTTTCCCTCACTTCAAAGTCGAGCTAAAATTCACCGCCTGAAATTCTTATAATGCTACTGCACAGCTATATTAAGATATATCAAAGAAAATACGTCGAAAGCAAACAAACAAGGCAGCTACGTCATACACATGACCTCACACTTCAAGAATATTCGTGCCCCAAGGATACATTCTACTATTCGTTTTTCCCCTAGATGGATTCGGGAATGGAATACTCTTGAGCGACTTGTAGTCGAACAGCAAAGAATTGATGATTACCTTTAGCTGTTGAATAACTCCCATAATACGTACTCATCAGCCTCATGTGATAGCATTTGTTTGTATTCTCTGTATGATTATTTTCTTTGGCTATTGGCATGCTTGTCAACATTCGTATTCATACTGACTGTTGTACGTATAGTTCTTTGTTCTTATTTTGTACTTGTTTATAAAATTTGCCCCTGACAATTACTATTATTGTAACTGCTTAGGTATAAGCCTTTCTTCTTTCAGAACCCCCCCCCCCCCCCCCTGTAATAACCCTTTCAAAGGATTGAGAGTATGTTGAAATAAATAATTAAAATAAATATTTACTGTGCTCGTGGATGGGCCCTGAGATGTTTCGCAACTTGCTTGGTTGTAAGGCAGGAAGGAGCATGTAATAGAAAAGGCAAAAGGGTGTTCATTACATTAATGACATTAGGGATCAACAGATGACCGCGTTAGCTCCTATGTCGGCCGTTTTATTGCTTCATTAATTTGAATACGCCAGTCAAGTCAACTACGTCTAGGCAGACATGGCGCATCAGAAAGGGTGTCGTAATTTAGGTAGGCGCGGATATCTCGCTGCGTAAACATGCTTCGGGGACTCAATCTAGCGCGGCGATGACGCTTTCACTGTTGCCTCACATGTTTCGCATGAACGCGCATGATTCCATACGCGTTCGCATGGAATCAAATCAACAGATAACAAAATATTGCGAAGTGCAGTTCGACGAACTTGTGTAGTGTGACTTATTTTTGATCCCGAAGCATTCGTTGCTTCATTCCTTGCACGATGAGGTAAATAGTTAGGTTCTGGTGTCGGTTCGTTTCAAGCTTTTTTTGTAAATGGAACCGTGTGACGGATGGCTGGCTGGAATTTTTGTCTTTTTCAGGCACAAAGACAGTCTTTGTCCAACGCATTGGGGACACTAGATGATCATCCCTTGAGGGAACAGAGAGTACTGGATCGAGCACCGTCCCTGTCGATCATCGGCTCAGAAGGCAGTGAAGGTACTTTTGTGCTTTTTCAGAATGTCTGATTTGCGCGAGCGGCTTTCACTCAACGACTGTCGGTGCACGTCTCTATACCCTCTCTCTCTCCCTTCCATCTCGTGCCCTTCTCCTTTCCCGCGGCGTAAGGTAGCCGACCAGACCCTTGACTGGTTAACACCCCTGCCTTCACTACATCCCTCTCTCTTTCTCTCTCTCTTGTCTTAGAACAGAGAACCCCAATGCTATGTCCATTATCCCATGAATCCACGCGTATGTATCTCATGCCAAAGCTGACCATGGCTCTTCTGAGACGTTTGGCGCGTGCATCACGTGACAGCTGATGCACTGTTCTCTCGTGGCAGCTAGTGCTCTAGCTAGTGCAGTCTAGCTAGTGGCAGCTAGACTGCAAAGCCTTCGGATGCCGCCCCGTTTCTACCTAGCAGCTAGCGGAACCTAAAAACAGTCACATTACGCCACCTTTATGATAGACCCATGTCAAAAAAAAGAAAAGTTGTTAACGATTCTTCACCGGAGTAACAAATTGCATCATTGTTTTAACATGGACCACATGACACATGCACAGCTTCGTGCAATGTTAGAACAATTACTTGTACGCGTCACGGTCTGTGTTGCCCGCGCTAAAGTCAGTACAGCGCATGTGCAGAACTCAACAATCGATATATCCTAAGCTCATGTCGAACTGCTGGAGTAGATACCTTCCGTCGGGGTCACACCATCGTGGTCACCGCAGTCGCCGTCTTGCTGCCGTCGCCAGAGTCACCATCGCGTCACATACACCCAACGGCAGCCCCTTACACAAACGCGTCGGTACACCTGCATGGTAACACCCTGAGGAATCCCATGTGACACTGGACCGTTAGCTTCCTGCAACACGTTTCGCGTAACGCTTATTCCTACAGTGGCTAAGATGTGCGTATTTCTTCTTTGTTGTTGCTGTACATGTGTTCGCATTAAGCGGATAACGTAAACATTAACGAAACGGTGGCGAATCAATGTTTAGGCGGGCGGCTTCCGTTAAAACTAGCACCACTCGTTGCCTCACGCTATCGCCGTTCGCTTCACGAGCTTTTCATCAAATATTCGTCGTTGTGCGTCAAACGCACGAGTCATTACTGGGCCTGAGCCGTAGCATTCAAGCGCTTATCGCTTGCGTGAGTTGTGCTTTGTGATCCTGTCTAATGATGTTGCATGAGCAAGTTTCGGAAAAAGCAAAGCGAAAAACAAATAAATGTGAAGCAGGTGCACAGAGCGTTCGTAAGTTTTAACTATCGTCGAGCTAGCCGTGCGAAGCCCATCCCTGAGACTCATCAACACGCATCTAGGGTGTCAGGTAAAGCAAGAAGTTGCCGCTAGTGTTGGGTAATTGCTAAATGTAGTATTTATTTATTGTAAATGTATGTCTATTGTATGTATTGTATTGTATGTAGATTTATTGTAGCCATGTAGATGCATTGGCTTAGCAAGCTAGTTTGTTCCTGCATATTTATTCGTTTAATTATTTCAGTAGAGAAAATTGCGGCAGTATTGTGCGCAATGACACTTGTTGTACTGTTCCTTGTTATATTGCTAGAACTTTTATTATGTTCCTTATTATATTATTGTTCATGCACCAGCACTAAGACCTTGGAATTGTTCCTGGTCATGTATATAAACATGATTGAATGATTATTGAATGATTGATTATTGTTATTATTATTATTTTCACGTAAGCTTGCTCCAGCACTCGTACCTTAGGTAAATAAGCACGTTAAAAGCATGATTGATTGATTATTATTATTGTTACTGTGTTGTGTGGTAATAAAAAATATCACTCCAACAGCAAAAAAGAAAGTAGAAGCACGCTAGCAGTTGTCTTCTGAAAATGACACCACACGTCCGTCCACTTGACGCAGAGAAAAAAGATTCGATAACGCAAAAAATAACGCGTAAATAAATAACGAAAAAGATGTCGTTTGTACTGTTGCTAAAGAAAAGGACACTTTCAAGACTGAACTCAACAGGAGCAAGAGGAGATGAAGACATTTAATGAATGGTGGCAAGGAAAATTGGCAGGTTCGGTGGCAGAAATCGTAACTTACCCTTAGCAACGACTGCACCTACCTGAGAAAGCAATCTAACAAGTATATATTTTATAACGTGAAGAAAAAGAAAACCGCCAGCTGTTCATTAGAGGTGAAGATTCTTAAATTGAAGCACTTCTTTGGGAGAAACGCCACAAAGGCGGTCCTGGTGCACGTCTCTCACTAAGTGCAGTAAAGCACCATAATGTGCTCTTAAAAGGGTAAATTTGACCGCTGGCCACCTTTAACGGCGCCACGAAATTAATCCGTAGAGTGAAGAGAACTTTGGGGACTTGTGCTGCTGGCTTAGAGGGACACAAAATAAATAATACTTTTAGCAATTACCCAACACTAGCGGCAACTTCTTGCTTCACCTGACACTCTAGATGCGTGCTAATGAGCATCAGGGAGGGCTCTTCGCACGGCTAGCTCGACGATAGTTAAAACTGACGAACTCTCTGTGCGACTGCTTCACATTTCCTTTTTTTTCGCTTCGCGTTTTCCGAAACTTGCTCATGCAGTATCATTAGAGAGGATCACAAAGCACAACTCACCAAAGAGATAAGCGCTTCAATGCTAGGGCTCAGGCCCAGTAATGACTCGTGCGTTTGATGCACAACGACGTGTATTTGACGAACAGCTCGTGAAGCGAACGGCGACAGCGTGAGGCGACGAGTGGTGCTAGTTTTAACGGAAGCCGCCCAGCTAAACGTTGATTCGCCACCATTTCTTTAATGTTTACGTTAACGAGGCAGTGATGAAAATAAATTATGGGGTGTTATATCGCACAGGCCCGACATGATTGCGAGAAGTAGCGGAGCGGGAGACTCTGGGCTGATTTTGACCACCTGGGGTCTCTTAATATGAGCCCAATGCGCGGTACAAGAGCGTATTTGCATTCCGCTCCAGCTGGAATGCGGCCGCCGGGCTGAGATTGAACAGGTGACCTCGAGCCCGAAAGGGGCGCTAAAGGGAAACTACAAGGCAGTTTGTCAAATAGCTTCTTCTGAACGCCATATTTGTTAACATCGCTGGAAGCGTCTGATTTGAGAAAAAAGAAACTAAAGGTGAAGCTTTTATTTTTTTGTTTTATTTTGCGCAGGGATTCTAAACCGTGCTCCAACGATGAGGCGGGATGAAAATTATCAAGACTGTCTATGCTCAGTCTTTAAGTCTCTTGTAAGAGAAGGCAAAATATTGCGCAAGAAAACGTATCTACGCAATACCAGGCACCGCCAAAATCCTGGATGTCGCGCTGACACCGTTCAAGAAATTCAAGACGACGTAGCCGCTTGTATTTTGTTTGTATATATAAATTTATTTTTGTTTTCAGGCTTCCCCGTACCGTAAATGTGACTTTTTTGGGGGGGTTTTCCTTTGGCCCCCATCTTGCACAAGCCGACACACAACATTGCTAGGATAGGCCTTCGTCCTGCAGTGAACATCAGCTGGGTGTTGCCGATAACAATGATGATGATGACGAATGTTCCAATAGTGCACATTAACTTATTTTCATCAGTACTGTCCATTTGAGTACGCACGAGCAGTTTGCTGCAACACGCATTCGCGTTCTTCTTGTCCTTTTTCCGAGCAGGAATTTTAGGCCATGATAAAACGTCCTCTACTGCTATACCGGTCAAGTAAAGTGTTTTGAGCTTCTGTGGACACTCTCAGCAGCCACCGCCAGGAAATTTATCGTCAGGTCTCTATGGCAGCAGAAAGGCTGTAAAGACAATAAAGCTATTTGTCCGGATTCATGGTTTCGTCAAAAGGTAATCTACAGAGGACACTGTCGAATCTTTCCGCCTTGTCAAAATCAGCCTTGCCTTGAGTTTCGAGCCGATCACTGAGAGTGAGAGTCGTAGACCCGTAATCTAATCGGTGCTTACAAGATGGCGAAACGAATATTGTGCCAGAATTTAACGGTGCCCAGTACAGAGCGAATGAATGTTTAGCAAGTTTGGGGTAGAGGCGCAAGTTGCTGAAGGGCCGGCATGCAAACACGGGCACGAGAAGAAACGAAAAGGACAGCGCAAACACCGTTTATCATCCGAAAGGTCGCACAACGGAAGGAAAAAAAAAGAAGACACAAAATTTACCTTCGCACGCTCGAGAGAAGGCAGCGCCAAACCATCAAACATAGACGCGCGTGAGCGCTCGTGAAGGATACCTGTTTAGAAATTACAGTTCCTTATTTCGCAAGGTGTCGGCAGCTGATTTGTGTGCGTGTAACCACTGTTATAGACGTGCCAAGCCTCGGTCACGAGGTGGACTTCTTCCGCTCTTATATACGTACAAAACAACACTGCGCACAAGTTTTAGAGTAAACTTCAAATCTCGACAGTGTTACGAAATCTTAGACGGTACTCGATTGATCAACCGACCTTTATGCTCAGGTATTCTGTGACGAGCGCAACGAGCTGAACAACTACCGGTGGAATTCAAATATAGCAGGCCGTTTCCTTCAGGTTTCTGCGGCTGCAGTGTGGTTGCACCTTCGCGGGTCATATCGGGGCCACCCGGTGATCATAATGCCTTTTCCGTGACGTTGTAGTGCCGTCATTGTGTTTCTACTTTGATACCGTTGCACGTCGTCGTGCCGAAGTTGTGACGTCACCTATCGACGCGTATATGTGAAAAAACTGTTACATTCAGGAATCGGGTCATCGTGACGACCAGACGTCGTGGCATTGCTGTGTCATCACTCATTCGTCGTGCGGTTGCCATGGTGACATTTCTAGCAAAGTTTACTCTTAGGAACGTTTGTCCGGATTCATGGCAAAAAAAAGTAGCGCGGAACAACAAAAGCACAGAGGAAGAATGTAATTAGAACCGGCGCTCGATGTGTTCATCCATGTCCATCCTAGATTTTTCGTGCTACCTTCACTTCACTACATGCAGGTTCGTCATCGTGCTATTGTCATGCAGTCTTCGTACCGTCGTCGTCCTATCTTAGTCTCGTCGTCGTGCCAAAGAGAGAGAACAAGACACAGTAACCGGAGGAGAGGTCTTACCAAAGTACTATGCATTGTGGACCGTTAGTGCGGGTATGAAGGTAAGGATAAGAGAACAGAACAGAGGTGAATGAGAAGATGTGAATGCCCACCAAACATTAGGTGATTTTTAGAACCGCAGCGCGACCTCTTTTCAACTGCACCAGCCTTAGGCTGGCATCCAAGCGTCCTTGGTGAACTGCCTTTTAATTCTCTAATCAGCGTACCCATGTCAAAAGAGAAAAAAGTTAATGGCAGCAGCAGCAGCAATACTTAGGAAGACTATAACACTGCAAGAGCGCGATCGGCGTTTTCTTATAGCAGAACGCAACGTAGTTTCCTTCTGATGTCTTTGTGGCAGGTTTTTCTGTTGTCAATGGTAGCGCTCGGCCCAATGCATTGTTTCGACATAGCGTAGGAGAGCGGCGTAGCATCAACATTTCTATCCACGTGGACAGCGAGAAACTATTCCTTTGAAGGATTAGTGGTGGCGAAACGCTAGATTCGGGAAAAACTACTTTATCTGAAAGGCACCGGGAACCCCACACTGTGATCAGGTCGCCAGGTTTACGTTTTCAAATATTGTCTTCGAATAGAGTCTGCTGCAGCGTTTCTCTGCTGAACAAAGCTTGCAGCTGGAAAAGCTCGTTCCAAAGAGCTTGGAATGCGTTTCGTACCAGGATTCTGGTGCAACCGAACGCATCACTTCCCTTGCAAACATTCGCGTCTACTGAAAGAAACGCTGTCGCATCGTCCTTTGTTGACTAAGACATCACCGACACGGAAAAGTACTCCGCATCACGAGACTGCACTTCCTCCTTTGCAGCCGACGACGAAGGCATCTGATGTTCGAAACGCCACATGGCCCGAGAGAGGAGATGAAATGATTTTCGCTAGCCACGACAAAGGGACAAGTTGTTCTTCCTGTTTGAGATCAAAGGCTCAACTTAGACTCCTGCTATTACTTCTCGGCAGAAAGATGTGCCGCCGAGAGCGCTACGTAAAAGGTTATTAGTTTGCGAAGGACACAACAACTTCCTGTATTGTTTCTGTGTTGTGCTTTGTGAGCTGCTATGTTTAGAGTGGGCTAAGGGTCAAGTGGGCTAACGGTGAACTTGACCATTGCGAACCCTTGTTCTATTTTTTTCCGCCGGTTCCTGATCTTACAGCTTCTGCAAAAAGAAAAAAAAGGAAAAAAAAGAAAAGCGCAGACAATATCAATTTTCTGACATCTATTTAATCTTTCTTCTAAACGGTGGCCGAAGTAGAACGTTTTATTCAGACACAGCTGGTAAAATAGGCACCACACCCACATTAGCAATGTAATGTCATCTAATGCAGTCACTCACTTGGATCGAGCCATTAAGAATACATAAGTGTGTGTAATGAAATCGGGTGGGTCATGCTATTATGGAGTCAATTTTTTCGCATGATAATTTTTTCATCAGTATACACACCGTCGTTACTGCTTCGGGCAGGCGCTCACATAGAAAACAAATTTTTAGACGTAGCCCAATATCAACGTCTTGAAATACGAAATACGAAAAAGATGAAAAAACATCTTGATGACTGGTGGTTCCAAAGAAGTTTTCTAAGGGAATGTGTGACTAATTTTCCAAGCACACTACGTAAGTGTTTGTTGAAAACTTATCAGAAGTTGTGGGGAAAAAGACACATATACACATATAAAAAGGCGTGTTGCAAGGAAAATTTAACTTGTAGCGGTAAAGATAAAACTGCTACATGACTAGACCGCAAGAAACACTGAGTTGCTCACCAGAAACAAAAATCACACTTTGTGATGTATACGCTTCCACCGTGAAAACGGAAAGTAAAGCTTGCATTACTCATTTTGTTTCTGCATTTAACTTCCCGGCCTTTCGTACATCATTCTCTTTCTCTCTCTCTCTCTCTCTTATTTAAGCATTCTTCCGATAACTTTTCTCGTTTTTCTCACTTGTGATAATTTGCGTCACTTTGCTGAGCAGGCGGAGAAAAGTAAAAACTGCCTTGAATAGTGGATTGTTGGGAAATATTTATTTAGCTCCAACCTTCGAAAATACTGAATAGTTTTGAAAATGAATACGAACAGAGAGTGTACTACTTGATTTGTATTCAGAGGTCCGAATATTCACCCACTCCTGGCATTTGTATATTTTCTTTTTGTAGTTTACCGTTTACTACCGGCATACCCATTTTTGTTTGTTCAGCGGCAACCTCCCAGTAACTTTATTCGCGACCCACGGAAGATTGGTTCCGAAAATTCTATTCGCAGTCAAATGCAAACGGAAGAAGGCTCGGTTCCCCTTGAGGGGACTCATTCACCACTGAATGCAGAGCAGCAGGCCAGAGGATATTACCTCAGGCCAACCTCTCCGCGTTTCCACAATAAATTATTCTCCCTTAACCGAATGCACGCGCTGTCGCTTGCGCTTCGTACTATGTGCTTGTTTATAACTCACCGTATTCGTGGGCACGATTGCAACAGATGCCAATCTGCTCCCGCTGGGATGTTCAACCTCCTACGGCCAAAAAGATTTAGGAAAACCGAGCTTTGTGCAATAACAGAACGTCCTTGTAAAATATACCGCAAGGAAATTGCTCTCGCGTGTGCTGGACCCTTTTTATACCAGCCCGCAGCGGCGAGCGCGTTTCCTGTGAAGCATTCCACGATTATAGTTCATGTTGCTTTTGTCACACGTGTATGTGATAGCGTCGGCAGATGAAATACGCGGCAATAAATAACCGGCAAACGTGACTTTCTTACAGTTCTCGAAGCTTCCGAGAGCGAACATGCCATGAATTTTCTTGAAGTGATTTTCTTATTGTTACCATAGCTGTACCTGGCTTTTATTTTTTTCTTAAGCTTTCTTGAGTATCGTGAGTAGCTTACGGTTATAGTTTTGTAGCGAAGCGAAAGAGAACAATTTCTGCGTGAGGATGATCTATACGGTTTCATATATATGTTCATAAGTACCGTAGGTCAAGTGTCTTGAAATAAAAGAAAAGGATGAAACGCAAATATTCTGCCTAATAAAAAAAATGCAGCATCTCTCCCTGCCTTTTTTTATAGATGTTTGTCGCGCCAACTCATTTACGTCAGAAATATATTCTGGCGTGCCGTTTTATTGAAATAATTTTTCGCCTCTGACTCGTACCTGTATGCTGGCCATTCATTTATTGTGAAAGCATTCATTAAGGAAAGCCAAGTGTTGATGCTGTTGCAATAAAAGTTCATCAAAGTATTTTCTATAGATATTAATACAGAAGCAAAGATACGATCAAGGAGTATGCCAAAGGTCTCTACAGATAAATGTGGATACTAGTCGTAAACTTGCGAGAACAAATGTTGTATTCTAGGTGTCAAACGCATCTACAAACTAAACGTTCGCTTGTTTACTACTTATAATTACTGACTTTTGAATATTCACGTTGGTGATACAGCAGCAAGCGCCAGCCTATGTTTTGTTTATCAGGCGACACACTGCAAAAAAAAAAAAAAAAATTATCGCTCCACCATCCACCCCTTTCACCTGAGTGAAGGCGACGACAGAAACAGCAGAAAATACATAGAGTGAGAGACGGCTGGCCCAGCGATAGTCTTTAATCAGACAATCTTTAACAATCATCACGCACTATCACAGCACGGGTTCACATGCAGCACCATGATCACTAATGAGCAAGAAGAACACATGAGCACCATAAACATTAACGTCGCGCTTCGTCAACTATAGCTAGGAGTGGCCTTCACGAAGTCGCTTGGCTTTGTCTCCATGTCGAAGCTGCGCCGGAACACCAGCAGTTCTTACGGACAGTGATGGGAAAAACATCTGGTTAATTGTTTGCATCGCCGCCCCAACAACCAAAGAAAAGGCAGGAAGCAGAATCAACCAAAACACTCAATGTTTCTCCAGCGACTGAATACTTTCTTTCCTGCACGTGTCGTGCAGTGAGCTCACCCTCTCGTTTCTTGCTACGAGGCTTCGTTCAGAGAAAACGTTGTAGAAGCGTCGTTATATCTACTGGAAGGCGGACGTCACGTAGAACTCTCGTAGGTTAGCGAACAGCGCAAACAGGTTGCATGGGCAAAGTGTAAAGATCAGGGTAGGTTAGTTCGTCGTCTGATGCAAGGCCTTCGCCGTACAGTCGAGCGCGATTTGAAGGTTATCGCGCGAGCGTCAACCAGCCCAGCACTCCAGGCACCTGGCGGCCGGTTTCGGGTGAGGAAAAATCATGATTTCGCACTCTTCTCTCCCTCGTTCGCTGTTACATACAACAACCATCCCCCCGCGACAATCTCACCGCCCTTTCTCTCTATTCTAAGCTTTCCATTTGTTGCGATAAAGTGTGGAATTGGTTACCTCGTATCTTCGCGGGCTTAAGCTAATGTTCTTGGTCACCCATTCTTCCTGGCTCAGCAGCAATGACGTTACATAGGCTAGATACAGCTTCGTAACGTTCAATTTCAGATAATACCGAAGAATACGTCGTGCCCACTGCGATCCCAGCCTGTTCGCAGAACCAAAAAAAAAGAAAAAGAAAGAAACTTATAGCCCAGCAGGGAGTGACGGCTGCTGAAGGAACAGCAAAAAGAGTGAGGGAAGCAGGCCTGATAATTCCCTCGCCTCGGCAGAGAATTCTGGGCCATGGCGCTGTACTCGTTCCCGGTCGACGCTCGCGCGATAACCTTCAAATCGCGCTCGACTGTACAAGGTTCAGTGCCGTCAAAAGACATGCAAGCTGTGTTGAAAGAATGCGTAAAGTACGGCGACGTGCACGTCTAGGCTACCAAAAAGCTGACACGACGACGAGGAAACACATCAGTTTTAAAGAATGCATCACCAACTAGCCAAGCACCAAGTATTATACCGAAAAGCTTTCCAGCGGGAATTCTCGACCGCTGTTTTGCTAAGTTCTTCGTGACCGACGACATGCCCTTTAACGAGCGGTATTAGAGATATCTAATAAAGCGGTGCAGCGGACATCGCGTGGTTTGGAACTAGAATGACAACAACAAAAAGACATATCTGGAAGATTTCTATCCGCGACCTATCTTAAGTATACACGCGTAGCGGTTGGCTATAATTGAGGGCGTGGTGAGGAGCTTCAGTGCTATCAATTTTAGTACGTGCGTGCTTGGCCATGGTATGTGGCGTCTGCGCGTAGTAGATGATTTTTCTTTTTTACATCAGATATTTCGTCCCCTTCTCTCTCGGCTCTTTTTAACCTTCTACAGTTGCGCTCTCTCAACGCACGGTAATCAGTCACAGTCGCGAACTGCTTTCTGCGCTAATAAAGGAAAGGCTACGGATGCAAACTTCGCGCGCTCCCGAAGAAAAATTCCTGCATTCTAGTCCTTTTATTCTAGGCTGGAAAGAGGAAACACGAAAGGTCCAATCTACAAAAGCAAGATAATACGAAATACACCTCTGAATGTTAAATTTGACCTATCTTTTTCCGGCTTTTCTCTTCCGCGTTAGGGCAAAGGAAAAACCGTCGCACCTGCATAGAAGCTGTGGCGATTCAGTATGTGTTTACAAGAAACCAAAAAGCGCCTCCAAGCTACGCCGGAGTGTTTGTCACCGTTACACGTGCGCACAAGCTCCGCCCCTGTAGCTGTCTCTTCAGTGCAACAGAATGTTGCCCGCAAGTGTGGACTATTTTATGGTTAAATCGCGACATTCTCTTTCTTTCTTTCTCTCCCTCTCTCTCTCTGGCCAAACACCTGCACTAGCATTCCCTGCTGTAATCCAGCGTTTAACTAACGTCGTCACCTCTTTCATTATTATTGTATGTATATCGAAGGGTAAGGTCACCCAGACCGTAATATACGCTATGCATGACATATATACGATTGGTCCAGATGCAAAACTTTACTTCTGATATAGAACCAATTTTATTGGCCGAGGGCCTTTCATTGCCTTTTGATGGTATGGCTGAAAGAGTCGCTCTTAAAAATTTAAACGAGCTTATGCTGATAAGGTGTTCTGTGAGATTTAAATCCTTATTGAATTTGTTGTAATAGCTCTAATTGTGAGAAGATCGCTACTTTGGTACTTTAGTACAATACTTTGGTATGGCTTTGTAACAAAAAAAAAAAAAAATCGCAGTGGCTTAGCTCGGCTATACCAGGATATACGTAGCAAAAGCTAAGGCATAGCACGGTTAGCCTTCGTTAATCTCGATTGCAAGTCCAGGTTAGTCTGGTTGTCTAGCCATGTTGCGGCGTCTAGCCAGTCGTTCGGCGCGCTGTTCTTCTTTTCCTGGGCGATTCGTTTCCTCTTCATCTCGTTCCGATGTCGATTCCAGGCGTCCTCCTGCTTATCAGAATTGTCGCCATCCATACTGCCGCCTCAACTGTGGTTGCGGCGCACGCGAGCTCGCCTTTTCAATCCTCTGGCACGTTATCAGGAATGCGACGCAGCTGGCGAAGCGAGCGGAGGTGAGCGCAACGACGCGAAACGTGGTGGGACGAGGAACGCGGTGTGAGGTCATGTGCCTCCTCGGAGCAAGGCCATGGCGAAATCGCAAGTTCGCGGCCAGTAAATTTTTCGCTTTAAAAAAAAAATAAGCCATTACTCGATAATGAATGTGTTGCGTGCCCAGATGGAGCTTTCGTCTTGCAACGCATCACAATATAGGCGTTCCTCTCCCTCGGCCTTCACAGAGGGAGAGCACGGCAGTACGTTTGTAGGTCCGAGTTAAAGTGAGCGCATCTGGGAGAGCTCACGCAGTTACAGCACGTATATTCAGGCAAACTCAAATATCTCCAGTCAGGAGTTATAGGCCCCACAAGTGCCAGTTTTCTTCAAAAACGTCATGCTTCCTCTGCTATGGCACCCCCGCGTTCGGCACGCAGATACAGAAATAGCTTGAAGAAACTCCGGCCACAAAGCAGAGGGATACTCAAGGTTATACGACAACGGCGGAGCGTGTTCGTGTCAATAGAAAGAGCAAGCACACGAGAATTAGACTTGCGGAGGATCCCCAACCAAATACAAGGGCGGTGGGCTCGCGTGGCCCTAGACAGTCTCGGGCACAACCAGGAGGGGTTTCATTTTACGCTAGTATCAGCACACCCTCTGTAAGGCACACGGTCGCACTACAAACAAGAAGCGAAAGCGCCATTCCAGATTTAAACCGCTAGACCACTACTATCTGTCACATCAGTTAGACTTGTGAGCTTTCTAGTGTGTGAGTAAATGGAACTATTGCGTTTGGTTACGTCACATCTAACCTAGTGCCCATTAAATCCCTGGAGCGCACACATGGCGTTTCACGTACCGCTTCCTCCTTGATAGTTTCTGCCATATCTTTCCTAACATGGGAATGCAAGCATCACTACACATTCCATAAACCTAAAAACCCGAGTGCGGAGCAATGGGAGGGCCTGCTCACCAGCAGCGAGCTCAACGCCCAAAGGGCAATGGTGCAGCACGCGTGCGAAGTGGCCAGGCTCAGTGGAGCCCTGGAATAGGGGCACACCCGTGCTGAAGTGCCAGGCAGCAAGCGCAAGACGGCTCACCGCTAAACCCCTTGATAGCATCAATAAAGTTTTTCTCTCTCTCTCTCTCCTCCTTGATGCACATTGATGCACTACCCGAGTCCAGCAGAAGGAAAATCAGTTACATTGTTACTCTTTACAGGTGGCTGTATCTACCCGACCTATTTTATGAAGCAACGTTCAGACGATAACGCTTATGATAAAAAGCAATTTGATAATTTTATTCATTAGTAAATTATTTCATTGACTAATTGTTTGATTGGCTGATGGATTTGATGGATACACTGAGTAATTGGTCGATGGATTGACGGATCGATTGATTGGCTGTATAATTGACTTATCGATTAATTGATGTGCTTGAACGTCCTAACGGGCCTATCAAATAGTGGTGTGTCCTGAAACAGTTTTGACCAGACGGTGTCCTATAATTCTCCTGGGATGTATATCCAACAGACATGCCGCATTTATTTAAATACGGCGTTTTAATGCTTATTTCCAGAAAATATTGCCTGATGGAGCATTCAACAATATTTTTACAGGAACATTGTAACCAAAGAATAATAGGCAGAAATTATGACTGCGCTACACACATATCTAGTAATTTTGGAATTGCTCCTTCATGAATTTGCTGGACTTCACCGCAACACCCCAGCGTCCCTCATGGGGAAGCACTTTCGAAAATTATATTTCGAGCAATCAGCCGAGTTTCAACAAGTATCAATTAGAAACGTCGAGAGGGTACTTCTCTCAAACGACCTATAGGCATTTTACGACATTTAGAAGGCAATTAGTGCCGCGTTACAGCATTCTTTTGGTACCGACTGAGAGCGAATGAAATTCAGTCGGAAGTTGACAGCTCGCCCTGCGTGAACTTTGTCCTTTTGGTTCACGTTGTCCGCAATCACGAACTGTAAGCCCACATGGCTACGCTTGCAGGATCAGAATGAAGCAGAAGTGCTATCTCGAACCGTTAGTTATTATACCGCACTGTATCGCGACTGTGAAAGTGTTCAGCGAGAGAGTGAATAACGAGTTATTTACCTCCCCTTCAACTCACCGTCCTTTGTACCTGTACCCATTGTCTTTCAGTCGGTCCATTCTTCCGCCGCATCATTAGAAACTTCGTAGGAAAAGAGCTTTTGTCTACTTGCGCAGATGCCGGCGCCAAGTGTGATAAACGAACGGCACTTATATCTCCCGCTCTGTGGCGCTATCCCTGAAAAGGTCCGCAAACGCTTGCATTCATCTGCGGGAATAAACACCGACGCACACTCGCCCTCCTGCAATTGTCTCGGGTACGCCCACCGAAGTTTAGTTTTTGCCCCGTGAAAAGGTTTCGTCAGCTAGGCGAATAAAGCAAATGGTTTGCCCATTGTTTTCTCTTGGCCCACATCAGCATCGCAGAAAAGAAACAAAACTTCGACGTCACCATATATATATATATACCCCGACGAAGGCTGGTCCTCCGGCAAAAACGTCAGTAAAGATATGTGCCATAACGTTCGTCTTTTTTTTCTTTGTCAAATTATATATATATAGTAGGTCCGGATAAGGACACTTGTAATCTATATAATGCAAGAAACTCCCACGTAAAATCTGAAGGTCTAATGGTGGTTGACATTTTGGTTAAAAGTACACTTTTTTTATTAGATTGGCGCATAATATTCAACGATTTTATTTAGTGAGTTTCTTTGATCTAACTATGCGAAGGAGCCAGGGAGGAATGCAGGGTGGGTAAGACAGGGAGGTTTCACAGTACATATACCGGCTGGCTACCCTGCAGAGGGGTGAGGGGGTGCAAGAAAATGGAGAACGCAAGAAACAAAAAAAAGAGGGAAATATCGCAGCATCTTTGAGCGATTCCTTTGGCTCTTAACTCAGAGCTATGTATTCCGCTATGTTACACAAATCTATGTATTTTAATTAAATAACTCTAGCTGAACTTGAAACAGGCAATCTGAGAGTGATTGAGACGGTCCATGTACGTAGTCGGATTTCTTTAGATGCATTACTATGTAATACAATACGGAAGTTGCATACATCGCAAAGTAAAAAAAAGACTATCTAATCCACACTACCTCTTCCGTGCAACCACACAATTGTAATTACCTTTTCACTGTTACATCAAATATTCGGCCTTTTAATATTAAATGATGTTCTTTACATTGGCAGCTGCTCTACCCTAAGTGATATTCTGATTGACGCGGTTCTGTGGTCTGCGGAGTAATGAAATGAAGCAAGGAATCTGACCCAAATATTCCAGCTACAGCAAATATAAACTATACACATAAAGCGCGCGATACCTTTATGAAAGCATGATTTTCTCGGATCCTTACCCGGACTTTAATGCGTCTGTTGTGGGCCGATGCCAGAGGTAGTGTTTGTAATGAGATTAAAGCCGTTCCCATGTATTTGTAATTCCCATGTAGTTAACAGGGTTGCAGAGAGGGAATTGTGACGGGGTGAGAGGAAGAATGTGATCAGAGGGAAGTAGGGAGAAAATGGATAGATTTAGATGAAGGCACAAATCAGTGGAATTTTGGCGGATCTCATACATGCTTACGCAATCTTGACGATCATAATCGGTGGTCTCTACCGTGTCTTTTTTTTCCTCCGAAGAAACTGATGTACTCTTCGCCGTAGGACCACCTTCCCTTTTTTTTTTTTTTCTAAGCGTAAGTTGCAAATACGTAAACTTCACTTCTATATTTGCCTTTAATTTGCAAATATTAGCTTAAAGGACATGAAGGAGTGCGAAAGATTTCACCTTAATTTTGTGAAAGTTTTATATATTCAGTAAATAAGCTTAACAGTTTGGGGGCCTGAACGAAAAAATGTCTGATTATCTGAATAACCACTGATTATATCAAGCATGGATTTCATGCGATATTTCTATGAGCGTATTTCCAATTGATCGAAACAACAAGACTTTAACGCACATGTTACGGAGTCTGTGACATGATGTCTGGAACAAATAATGTCCCCCGCGTGGTTAATCACTGAACATTTTCTAACTTATAATTAACTAGCATTTAGTTGCTTAGTATACCGTCTAGGCGTATAAGAATGCTCGTCTGATGAATGCTATCTGACCAAAATGTTTAAAGTGGCGAGTTGCATGATCCAACTATACATGCGACAGCAGTCAAGAGCACGAAAATGGCTTTGCCTTGTCCATCCGTTCCGTCCATGTGCCCAATCTGTTACGCTGACGACTACGTTCGTCATCATCTGCGACACGCAACGATAAGTTCAATCGTCGTCGAGCCACCGCGTTATCTCCAGCATCGCTAGTGCGACAGCGTGATGAAAATGAATATTTCTCGACAGCCACCTTCACTGGGATTTGAATCGTGCAACTGTAAGAAAGTGTATTTTGGGGGGTCTAGTGCGCTAACCACTGAGCTAGAGCGTTTTTTTTTCGTGTGTTTATAATCGAGTGCTTTCGATCAACCACACTGCTGGGCAATTAGTGCGAGGCTTTGCGCTCAGCACAGACTCTGATAGCAGCGGCGTCTGTGCACGCATTTCGGAGGTGAAAAAGTGGCAATACTGTAGTAACCAAGAATTACATTCCACAGAATTCTTCATAATACGCGTGTTTACCTCCCTGCGATGACAATTTTTTGAACGTGTGTGAAATTATCTAGTATGTTATTCAGTGAAACTCAGTTGGCAGAAGCCGTACTATATCGAACGCGGGAACCCCCAACCGCTCCATATGGACTGTGTGTTCTAGCCTTTGGAATAGTTTTCCCCGACAACACCAGTGTGAAATTGCGTTGCAGTGCGTGAGTGTCAGCCTTTCCCCAGCCGCCAGCTCTCAGTCAGCGAAGAACTTCCGACGCCCCCTGGCGATAGATTCAGCTTGCTGTTGCGTAACATCCGGCGCCTCTCCCAGCCCTGTCACGGCAGGCACTCGCTGACGTTACGAAGCTTTGCCTCGCATCCTGTCACTGCTCCCAGTAGTTGAGTGACGCCTCAGCACGAGGACAGGAAGTTGGGGCGACGATGAGCTTTGTGTCGTCCCGTGCACTCACGACGAGGATCGATAGTCTGGGCGCGTTAGGCGCGATACTAGTTAAGCTGATAGGTTGAGATCGGGGCGCAGATTTGCGTCAACGAGCATAGGCTAATCTACAGGCGTCAATAGGAGACATCACTTGCGTGTAGACTGTCGTTGCGACGAGACGCCTTAATTAAGCATTGCACTGACAATCGCCGACAGTCGCTGGCAGGTCTCTCAGAATGAATATTCCGGGACGTGACTCCGTTTGTGTACGAGTTGCTCACCAGGAAATTAGGTTTTGAACTATGAACTTAGATGTGCGGGAAGAAATCAATATCACATTATACTGACGTGTTAAATTTTTTTTTAGCAGGTGCCGTGCGACTAATATATTGGACAGCTACCGAGTGACTGCCATGTTATGGAGAGTGTCACGCACTTGTGGGCTTAGGCGCAGCCGCCGTCAGATTTTGTACCTGAACAATGAAGGCACATCTACAGCGGCTTAACTTTAAAAAGCACGGACTTATGAGAAGCAAGCACGGAATGACTTCGAAGAAAGATGCATCGAGCTAGAGCATTCCCGACACGCTAAGCCAAAATTACCAGCATAAGCCGTATGGTGAGAAGTAAAAAAAAAAATTGCTTAAGGCGTATCTGTGTTAAGTATGTCTGTGACTGTACCTGTAAGCCAGCCGGAAACTCTTTTTGAAGCGAAAGGGTGTTGAAGCCGGCCTTTTACAGACAGGTACATTATTCGATGGTTTGTGTTGTCACGACAGTTATGACATTAAAAGAAAAGCTGATCACAACGTGGGGCGGAAATTTTCATGTCGTTTTATGAACCTCGTGTCTGGAAAAGAAAAGAAAACAGGAGTGTGCGATTATTCGAAGCTTTGCGTACCAATCAAACATCCCCCTAACCATTCGTGTGAACGCGAATGATTAGGGCGTAACGTTTCGTGGGATATTTGGTGTTCGAAAAGGAAGCAGTTGGCATTTACAAATTCTGGAAACTAACCAAATATTTGGCAACATACTTACATTACAGTATTCTGTTCTCTGGTTGCTAAACAAGGTATGGTAACTTATCAGACGTGAAACAATGACAAAAGTTTTCGAAACGATTAAGATACAAAATATATGTAAGACGCAAAATAATACCTCTTATTGCACGGGCGGCCTTAACTGCGACTAACTCTACTGCGGTTGTTAACAAACGCGGTTAGCGCAGTTTTCTAGTTGACGCTAACCACTGGTTGACTGAAAAACGAGCTTGGCAGTTTCGGTTTAGGTTACCCGACGTTTCACATCGTAGTCAAGATTGCGGAGGGCATATCAACAGATTGCCGGGGGGGGGGGGGGGGGGGGGGTGTAGTACCGCAGGTCATTTAAAAGCATCCGAAGTAACCCGGCGCGATTACGGGGGTCACGATAACCATTGGGAAGATAACATGGCCGCTCTGCGCTGAAGGCCTCGGAATGTGCACGTCTACTCAGAGATGACGCAAGCTCGACCGCATTGCTCCCGCCGACGAATGTCCATATATCACAGTAAAAGTGTTTACCCCCTCAACGGTGTTTGCTTGTCACACGGGTAACACCCCTATCGTTACTGCCTTACAAACAATTATAGATCAGGACAACGCAACTCTAACCATGTATAGACGTGCCATGACGAAAGAGGTAGTTGAAAGCTATGTAACCGCTCTGAAGGCTTGGGCCCACAGAAATATCCGACAGGAGGATTACAAAAGCATAGATATGAAACACTATTTAACGCATCTATTTATATCACCTGTCGCAGCGGGCATCCTCTTACTCGCATGCATAGAATAGGAATGAAGTGCGGCTGAAGCTCGACAACGCGAAAGAGTGTTACCGGTTACTGACTACGCTAAATTAACTATGTGCCAGACGCAGTCAAGAAACGTGACACCAAGAATTACGTGTGCGAAAAGCACGCAGTGGTTATAGTTGATGCTGTGTCTGTTTCAGCGTTGTTCGCAGAGATGCCTGCCACTTGGAAGATTGTCTAGAAAAGACGCCGAGGCGTCTGACGAGTTGTGCGGTGTGCCCTGCGACGTCGTTCACGCCGCAATCATCTCGTGTCGAAACTAGCTTTCCATTTTTTTTTCACGCTAGCTTCAAGAATTTGTGCGGCACTGTGATGCGATTCCAATGGGAATTAATGTGATGCGTCTTACGCCACCGTTAACCATGGATGGGAACGTACGTGTACCTTACGCAGACTGCGGTTGACGTTAAACTTGGTTACATGCAAGCTTTGTTTTCGACTTCGCGAAGGAAGCCGACATGACAACCTCAATTTTAGGTTGCAGTCTGCGTTTCAGTGTTTTTTACAAGTCTAGGCGTGTAGCCGTTTTATCGATTACTTTACAATCAGCGATGTTTTCCTCACAACGGGTCCGTTTACGTATGTTCACGGCAGACAAGTTCTTTAGCATTTTTTTCTTTTCTTTTTCAACAACTCCTGGTCTTCTCTCACCGACCATTTATTTAACGTTTTTGGAAAGGCAGTCACACTGCAGCCATTTGTACTGCAGCCATGTACATAAGCACTCACCACTTCTCTTATCATCGTCATCCATCCCAGTACTTTCACTCTTTTTCGCTCTTCCCCAGTGCAGAGTAGCAGACTAGAGCGCACTAGCTCAGGTCGACCTCTCTGTCTTTCCTATGAATAAATTCTATTCATTCATGTTTACTACCACACTCTAAATATATTGAGAGACTAGTCCTGCAGTTTTTTTATTGACAATCAGTAACCTTGCGTATAAAATTGATACGTTGTTCTTGGTAGCTAGCTCTCCCTATTGCGCAAGTCAGTACAGGCCCAGTGCTGTGTTAATACACCTGTGTTAATACATGCACAGTGCCTAACCATTCTGATACCCGTCGTGGCTGCTCAGTGGCTATGGTGTTAAGCTGCTGAGCACGAGGTCGCGGGATCGAATCCCGGCCACGGCGGCTGCATTTCGATGGGGCGAAATGCGAAAACACCCGTGTACTTAGATTTAGGTGCACGTTAAAGAACCCCAGGTGGTCGAACTTTCCGGAGTCCTCCACTACGGCGTGCCTCATAATCAGAAAGTGGTTTTTGGCACGTTAAACTCCATAATTTAGTTTTTTTTAAAACCATTCGGAGATAAATATTCCTGCTACAAATATATGCACCTGGGTTTGAATATTCATTATTCGATTCGATATTTCATAAATACTATCCGTCTTCGACTCGCATACGAATAAGTTGATATTCGCCCACCACTAAAAAAAAAAAAGAAAGTTGGCAAACAATGCGACTTGTCGCCCATACCAAGCGAACGAAATACGTAGACACGAGCTGTGAGGGCGGAAATTCTAGTTGTACAGCGAAATCGGGAATGCGAAATGGTATTATAGCTTAAAATATCAGGCTGCACAATAAAATATCTTTATTGTCAGACTAACTTACAGCTTTCACTTCACACAGTACAATAATTTACAGCCTTTGCAATCAATACGGATGTAAATCTGTCTATAACTCGCACGTACTTTTTTTTGAAGTTTCAAGTTGGAAATTTATTGAATACTTAATGCAGGTAGAAAATTATAGATATTTAGTACAGAAAGAGGTCCCATAGTGTAAACATGGTAGGGGGACCTTTTGGAATGTTAAAAAATAACAGAGATACCACTTAACAGAAAAAAATCTGCGGAATACAAAATTACAAAAATACAAACACAAATACATATTGAGAGAAAACAATAATGCAACGGAGAATGGAGAATATAAAACAAGATGGTTAAGGCAAAAGCAGAAGTAGAAAACGACGTAAACTGTATTCAAAACAGCAGAGTTGAAGTTGTGTTTAAAGGCATTCAACATACGGTACTATAGTTTAAGCATGAAATTCCGAAGCTGATGTTTGAATGACGATATAGAAAATGCACACTTAACGTTATAAGGCAAGGAATTCCAAAGTTTGATTAGAACAAATGCTACTCTTTGAGAACCACAGTTATTACGTACCTTGGGGAGTATAAAATTGCAATCGGAGGAAAAGCGCGTTACATTTGAATTAGTAAAGTGCAGGACACGAACAAATTTTAAAGGACTTTGGTCTTTAACTGCTTGATAAGCAAATGTACAGACATTAAATTGGATTAGATTGTCAATATTCAGTATGTGCAGTTCCAGATACATATCAGTAACATGTGTATGTCGGTTGCTTCAGGTGGGAATGTGAATGGCCTGATTCTGTACACGTTGGAGGGAAGAGAGATCGCAGCGATATGTTTGACCCCAGGAAGCAATACAATAATTCAGGTGACTATGAATGAAGGCATAATATAAGGTGATCAAAGTAGTTAAGTCCAAGTAACATCTAGCTTTGAGTGATACCGTAGTACCATAAGAGGTTTTCCGCTGCAGTTCAATAATGTGCAAATTAAATTTTAAGCGAGAATCAAGCTTGATACCAAGGAAGGAACAATGATCTGATAGATGAATAGGATGTTTGTTTATAAAGGAGCGAAAGGCCGTCCATTTAAAGGCTTATTTACATTCTCATTCCATTTAAGGGTGTAAATTATTCTGCAGTGCACCGTTTCGATAGCCCTCTTTTGAGTGTCTCCTAAAATAGCTCTGCACCACGATCGACAAGCTTCACAATGCTCCCCATACAGCAAACAAAATTCTTGAAACCTCGTCGCAGCAAAAGTCGCTCCGAGATGCTCTTAAATAACGACTGTGTTTATCTGAAAGCATCTTCAAGGAGAGTTCTTCTCGTAATTTCATTTCTCCTAATCTTTTCGCATCCTATCCCCGTGCAGAGTAGCCCACCATACAGTTAATTATCAGTTTATAGCATATGTCTTTAACCTCTAATTCTCCATTTTTTCTTCTTATGATGCTGTTCAATATTATGCAACGCCCGTCGTTTGCGCTTTCCTACCGCATTCGGGCTCCGTCGTTCAGCAGCGACCGCTTGTAGTTCCACCACAGACAGTTGTTTCCTATTACAATTTGTCCTTGATAAACCTACGTGACGTGGCATTTTGCGAAAACTGTGGTCGAGCACTTCTTAGCCCAATTGGCTTGCAAACGAAAATATATGTTTTCAAATGTAATTGTCCTAGATTGACAATGGACGCGAATCCACTTCACAACAGAGTGAGAACACGTGTTAGGTTGTGCAAACTGGTGACTGCAACCATTTCAAGTACGGTAATTTAGCCCCCATGAAAGTGTTTTGCCGTGTTTTATTGGTTCCAAACATGTGAAAGTATATGCTCAGATTCGTCCCTGGAGTGTTTTTGTAATGTTTATAATGCCGAAAGGTCCTGACGGGATATATTTACTTTAAGGTGTTCCTATAGCGCTTCATATTAGCAGAATACTGTCCTTGACAATGACTGACAGTAAAGACAGCCCACATTCACAACAATTCTTTATGCAACATGTCGTAAAGATTACACGCCCTAAGATTCTTGGAAGGGAATAATAGTTTGGGTGAAAAGTTAACCACGCTTACACTTTAGTCGGCGGAACATTCAATGTCTAACGTAGTTTTTGCTCTCGCTCACTCTGTATCTTTAGCAATCTGCGCTTAAAAACACATTGCAGTTTCGCAGACAATCAGTTTCGTAGCAGAAAACGCCTACGCCAACCCCCCCCCCACTATCGCTAAGCCTAGTGCAAAGCCCAGAATTTTTTTTCCCCCTACAATGGCTCAGTGGTGTAGACATTCACTCTGAAAGCAGTGAGCAAAATATGCCGGCGGAGTAACGTGACACTTCTATCATTAGCCGTTATCAGTGCCGGAACGTCCAGCGGAAGCGGCAAGGGGTTTTATTATAATTTTCAGACGACAGCGGCTCCCAAACAGTACGCTGTTTCAACCACAGTCTTATAAGCTGACTGACGACGATGACGTATCCTCTCTCCTCGTGGTTCCAGCCAGGCCTGCAGTGTTATCTAACGAGAACTTCTTGCTGGGCAAGTTGGTATTGTTTCACTATACTATAAACGCGCTCCGTGCCATTGTTCTCTCTTGTGTGCTGTTTGTGTTTTTTTTGGCGTCTTAAAAATTTTGTATAATGAAGTGTTATCTAAGTCGTCTTCTTGCTCAATGTCATGGCACTTTTCTGTATCATTCTTTTTACAGTGAAGTTGTTAAGAGAAATTCCACGGCCATTTCCATGCGTTTGCGTTCGGTGGAGTGCTCGGCATCTGATGTTTTTCAAAAGAGTAAGTATAATCGAAAATATTGCGTTAGTACGTATATATGAATGATTATAAAATAAACGTTGCCTTGCGTACAACTGTTGCTGGGTTAGAAAGGTGCCTTAAGCAAGCAAATATAGCTCTTGAGTATTCACACCTGTACCTTAGATACGCAAGCATTTAATCAATTAGCCAAAGGCCGAGTTAGGGAACGCCGAAATTTGAAAGTATTGAAACACTCAGCAATCGCACAAATTGCGTCCATGAAGGTATCAGCTGTTGCAGGGTAGTAGAGTTACATACGTGAGTGAGTTTGACCGCTTTGGTATAGTCAAAGCTAAATTTTATGCGGTGTTAACTTTTCGTATTAAACAGTTAAACAAGTCAATTTATCTTTCTTTACATTATTACTGTTTTAAATATTTAAATGTTGGTGACCTTTATTGCTGCTTTTCTTTTTGTGACATTTACTGCTACGAGAATTTGTTGCCTTTACCTAATCGCATCGCGCTTTCCTTTTTTCTTTGTGAATATATCTGTAACATTTCTTAATATTCCCATGTTCTGTTCTCATTTGAAAATGAGCATCCAGCACCTTCCGGTAGTGACAATATGTCCTTGTTCAATTATGACAACAATAAAATGGTGGCCCATTTCGACTGCTGACTTCTGGCAGATGTGCAAGCTGCAAGCTGCAAGCTGAAGGTTCGCAGTTGCGAAATGGCGATAACGAAATTTGACCTCAGAAATCAAGTTCAGTATAGGTGACGAGGACGAACTCTCCTTCGCTGCAGCGCATTTTTGTTACGCACGCGAAATTGCCGCGCGACTGGCCGTTCGAGGCACTTTGCGTGTATTTGCGGGCCTCTCTCACGTTCAGAAAAGCTTTTGCGTAACACGTATTCAGCAACAGAAAGCTGCATCGGGAGTTTTTTTCATGTTGCTCTACAATTTCCTTATTGACACTTTTCATCTAACTGTAATACCTGAAAAGCTGATTGAATAAGTAATTATGGCAAATTATACAATTAGGCAGAATGACAAAAATAATCTGAGTTTCTCCAACCGACGGCAAACAACGTTACCTTGTTTCTGTCCAGTCCCGTGGCATTCGCCTATATTCAAACTCCGGCTAAAGTTAGCTGGGACGCGCTGCATGTAGACTGTGCAAAAAATACCCCGCGTTCTCCGAAAGAAAGCTCGCTCATGTACTGAAACTATTTCTCGGAAAACGGCTGCGGTCATTTCCCAATCACAGGCTTTCCAATGCCACGGGGTGAGGGGATGAGGGTTATTCACCGTTTCTGCAGATGCCGCAACGCAGGTTGCTTTTCGATACAGAGCCTCGAACCCCCGTTCTCTCGCTCACATTAGAGTATTCTGGCAGTCGGATGGACCAATACACGTGGATAACCTTGTTTGCTATGGCGCAAAGAGGCTATTTGTTCGTGAAAGAAGAGTAAATAATAGGCTCGAGACAGGGGCATTTACCTGCGCGCGGGACTTACAGCGGCGGCGGCATCTATATAGAAGCCGTATCGATGTCCTGAGGAGAGGTTTCCTTCCACGAAAACGTTGGGGAACGATGCTTCTAAAGGTGGGGAGTCACGTACGGCACTTGCCGACGACCGGCGTAGGTGCAGAGAAAAAAAAAAGGGAATGCGGTTCTTTTCGGAACGTTGTGGTCTTTGATGACGGTTACTTTGTTTCACGACAACCACTTGTAGTAAGAAAAGGCAATCAACTGCTTGCCTATAATTTAAAAAGGAGGTAAAAATTTCGCAGTGGTGTGAAACGCGTGACGAGCTCCACGTTTCTAATAAGCGAAATGAGCAAACGAATGATGAAGAAGCGACGACTATACTTGCCACCGGTGCCGAACCCACAACATCCGGACGAAGCGTGCGATGGTCTACCAAACAGTGACCTTAGCAGCTGCTCCTCGCGCACTTTCTTGCGTATTTGTGTATTTGAAGTGGTGACAGTGTTTTCAGATCTCACACCGTTAACTGAATATATAAATAAAGTGCAGTGTGAACGAAAAATTTGGCAGTTTCGTTTGAATAGCGTAGCATTGACACCAGTAGCGAGGCTTATCGCTGCACCCAAACGCGTAGAATGATGCTCTAATTACGCGCGGTTACTACATGTGGGAGCGACGATGGCGCGTGAATCCAGACAACTACCGTTTGCCACAAGGAAAAGCGCCCTGGCCGCTACTACAGGTATCTCACGACGCAGGCGTCGCTAGGGGACTGCGACCAGTCGAGTCGCGCGGGTCGGAGGTCGGTTTTGCACGAAAGGCGACTGACGCGAAACTGTCGGCCGTTGGCCTGTGCCCAGTGAAATTTCAGATAACGTTAACGCCACGTTTACTGTCCATACAGCTCAGACCAGCGCATAGGCACGCGTCAGCTCGGCAGGAACGTTCGTATGCCTATACTATGTCCGCTCACGACGGTCGTGTCAGCAGACGAGGTCGTACCGCTGGCCTTGCTCAACAGCCGAGCCGGTTTAGTGGAGCGTTGATGGTCCGTCCACTTTCGCTACGACGTATTCATTTTCAGCCAGACACATCCCGCGTCTCTGGAGGCTCTAAGAATACGTGCTCGAGCGGCGAATGCGCTGTCGATAGCACGACAGCACGATGACGCCGACGGTGCCACCAACGGCGACAGCGCGAATGCGACGCGAGCTACCGTATAATTGCCATTCCAGTAAAAGTGTTTACGGGTCAATGTAGTTTAACTTACGCTATAACCCTACCGGTGCATTGGTTGCTCGCGCTGCAAGGGGTCAGGTTTCTATATTCTCGACACTTTTTGCCTTATCATCAAGACTATCACGTTTATTGCCAACAAGCCTCAATTAAACTATAAGCATTCTTCTAAATAGAGGCGGGCTAGATAGCGTCACTCATGGCCGTGATGGCGATTGGGGAACGGCATTTTAACCGTTGATTCCACGTTGTACATTACCTCATGAAACACTCATGTGGCCGACAAAGTATCGTGTGCTCCCTCAGACATGAAGGCTATCAAAAGTTGAGGCCATTCGCATTAGCAGTGAAACTAAATGACCGCGTTAACAGAGAGGAAATGATAATGGAGCCTAGAAACGCTAATGGAGGCTATGGAACGTGCTATTGCGTAAGGTCGTATTCCTTTATTGCATCCTCGGCCGACTTCATGCAAACACACATCCCTAAATGGAATCCTAATCTCGTTCCACATATGTTCCTCGAAATAAGTGGAGCCATTTTTTCTTGCAAATACGTTCCATTTATTTATAAAACCTATGTTGAACTAGAATAAACGTCTATTGTCGCGACCAAACCATGGAACTGTGAAAGGGCACTCGCTTTTGTTAAAGTATGAAGGCTTCCGTGATCAAGACACGTAGCGAGACACCACTTTGATATCCGTTGCGGAATGCCTGCCACTTTATGTTACAGTGAGATTGCCTCGCAAACCGAAAAAAATACTTAGCCGAGTGCTTCCATCGCTACGACGTCGACGCAGTTTGTCAATATAGGTTCACAAATAGCCGTGACTACGCGCTTATTTCAGACTTCGCTAACTCCGCGTCTCGTCTCTCCACCAAGTATACACGGCATCTCTCCGTACTCGGCTCATAAAGAGGGATCGTAGAATTGAAGTATGCCACGAATTATCTTCCCGTCTAAAGCACGTGATAAGTGCATCACTGCAGCGTGACGCCATCACGCGGGAAAGTGTCCTGACGCCTCGACTGGCTCACTGTTTCCTCGCAAACCGCGCTGAAAATAAGTCGCGCTCCATTTGAGGAGCGGAAAGTTCGGAAGCTCTCTGCAGCCTCTTACGTCATGCCAGTGCAGACATTTACATAGGAGTGATTTTATTTTATGTTACTGTAGCGACGCTCACTTCCAATATATACACTTGAAGCATGTAAATGTGAGCAGCAGCAGTTTCTAAGCGTATCGTAAAATTCCATGTCGGCGTAGGTGGTTTCATGAAAGCGACTCTCTTTACCGACCCTCCTATGCTTGTGAACGAATCTGACCGTCTTAGTGTCTGGAAACGAGTATGCAGAGCTTCACGGTGGCCAGTGATAGCTTAAGCCAGACCTTTTCCATACCAAAGTCAAAGCTGTGTATTCATAGAGGTGTTCAGATAAGGACAGCAAGAGTGCAACGAAGGCAAATTAAGCATGTTTCGAAACAAAGCCGCTTATTGCGTTAAAGAATTTCTTGTCATCTTGAAAGCTTTACAAAAACTTGACAGTTTTGCATGTCCAGGCTAATGGGCACCAGCTGCATGGGCGAAGCTGAATAGGCAGGACCCTCTAAGCTCACATGTGACCAAGGTAATAAAGTTAGAGTTTAGGACTAGCTCAGTGTTACGACTCTCTAAGAGTGAAAAAAATGACGCGAAAAACAAACTATTTGGTCAAAGCATAATACTATCGTGTCGGACAGGAGCACCACAAACAAGCTTCTGACGTTCGTTCGCAAGATATGGTATATACGACATAGCGCCGTCTTTAACATTCTGTCGAAAAATTTTCAAGCTTAGCATCTAACATTTACGCAAGACAGAATCTGTGCTGCGCATTCCCCATGCCAAAGGTTCTATTCTGATTGTAGCTGGTATTTAGAACGACGAATGCAGCATCCTGGGCTTCTAATGTTTGTGCTTTATATCATGCAAGTTTAAATACAAATAAGGGGATAGATAATACGTAAATACAGATATAGGTATTTAATGACTCAGGGAAGATTAGCAAAAGCCGTAAGATCTTGCAAACGGGTCTGTCGAACGACGATCATTTCCCTAAGGAAAACAAATTTCGAAACTCATTCAACAAGTCACTCTGGACATCAGTGCAACGTCGCCACGAAAGGTGAGAGCCCATAAGCTCGTGTCATCTTCAATTGTCTGTGTACGCGCGGTAGGATAAGTAAGGCCGGACAGAAATGACTTTCCCGTCCCGACAAGCAACTGTGCTCGAGAATATTGCGCGCCAAGCTTTGTGAGCTAAACGCACAGTAGTGTGGAGCACCCTTCCTGGCGGAAAATTGTTATATACCAGCTGTAATTTCGAGGTAGGCTTAGACGCACTCCCGACTATATTTGTGCTAAGATGGAAATGTCGACGAAAAAAATGTGAGCTGTTAAATTTTGAGTTTGGCTGCGTAGTTGTTTTTCCTCATTAGCTTTCGGAGGACGGATGAGATACAGCCGAACACAGATACTCGAGAGACCGGGCTGTAAGCATTTTGCTATATTATAGAAAGGTTGTTGCCAGATGCCAAAAAAAAAAGAAAGAAGCAACGATAGACTTGGGTTAGCGAGAATTTACACCTGTTTGTTGCAAGCGAACCCGAAAAGTTAGTGGGTTTAATCTATTACGTACTTTAGCGCAAATATGTTTTCTCTTTTTTTATGTCTTGGAACGTTCATGAGCGGTGATATGCATGGCAGCATATCATGAGCGGTGATATGCCGCCATGCACCTATAAACTATGCTCTCGCTCACATGACCTAGGTGTAACCTAGGTTAAAAACGACTAGAGGTTGGGCTAGCAAGCATTACTTGCCTAATAATCATGAAGCACCAAGGAGAAAAGAACTGCTTCTTAGCTTCTGGCTCAAATTATGGCACTCTTGTAAACATCGCAAATTTGCACACGATTATTTATCCTGGGCACTTAAAAGCTGACGACGAACTTCAGCTCTGTCGCAACATCGGTGTCATTAAACTCACTTATGGAAGCTCCTGGTTTACGCAGACGATGTTTTTTTTTCTTTTTTTGCGTCCAAGCCAATACTCAAAGCCTGCCGAGCATTGCAGCACCGGATGAAACGCGAGCTTACAAGTCGCGGTTTACAGAGAGGATAACTTTTGGTGCCTCGAAAAAACCATTCACTCATATCATCTCGCATTTCTTTTGTCCGTCCCGGAAACAGCCTCCCTTTCAAGTGATCCGCAGTGAGGGTCATTGGCATCTTGAAAAATCTGCTCTGCCCGAAACTGACTTGAAAGCTGGCTTTAGCGGGCCGGCTCCCTTCGCATAGGCAACTGACTTGGGAAACTTTGCCAAAAAGGAAACGAGATTGTAAATGCAGCAAAGACCGAAACCCGAACGGTAACCTGATGAGTGGTTGCGAAATTGAGCCTGCCGTTTATGAGCTCGAGCTCAGGAGATTACAAAGTTCGGATTGTCATCTGCTTTCAAGACAGCTTAGTGGAGAGCACGAAGGGGAAGTGTGCCTCCGCGGTCACCCGCTTGCGTAGGAAAACCAGCACCTGCGCATAGCTATGCATAATCATGCACTTCTGTTGCTTAGGTCGGGGTGAGATACACAAATAAATATATACATATGGATACGGCCATGAATTTCTCACAATTTATATATATATATATATATATATATATATATATTCCAACTTGAGCCACTTGTAACGGCACTTATTAACATGAAAATAAGCCACCGTGGTTGCTTAGTGGGTATACGGTGTTGGGCTGCTAAGCACCAGGCCGCGGGATCGAATCCCGGCCACGGCGGCCGCATTTATATGGGGGCTAAATTTATTAAATTATGGGGTTTTACGTGCCAAAACCACTTTCTGATTATGAGGCACGCCGTAGTGGAGGGCTCCGGAAATTTCGACCACCTGGGGTTCTTTAACGTGCACCTAAATCTAAGTACACGGGTGTTTTCGCATTTCGCCCCCATCGAAATGCGGCCGCCGTGGCCGGGATTCGATCCCGCGACCTCGTGCTCAGCAGCCCAACACCATAGCCACTGAGCAACCACGGCGGGTATGGGGGCTAAATGCGAAAACACCCGTGTATTTCGATTTAGGTGCACGTTAAAGAAACCCAGGTGGTCCAAGTTTCCGGAGTCCTCCACTAAGGCGTCCCTCCTAATCAGCTCGTGGTTTCGGCAAGTAAAACCCCATAATCTTAACGCAAAAATAAGCAAAAAAAAAAAAAAACAGGAATAAGAGAAACATTTCACGCATGGTTGAAGAGTTTAGGACTTCAGTTAATTCCGAAGCGTTGTTGTTCCTCGTGAAACCAAGGAGGCTAGAGTAGGTCGAGTTCCTGTTCTATGTGCACTATTCATTGTAGGCCTCGCCGACTACATCCCGGGAGACAGTGCCTATCGAGGGCATCTGCTGCCCTCTTGCATATTCTCCAGAATATATGCTTCAAATGCGGCTTGACCAGAGGGCAACTAGTGGTGATACGTCCGTCCCTCTATTTGTGCATTTATGGTTGCGGGGTGCCTGCGTCTGCTGCGGTAAGGCTGTGCAGCTCGCGGTATTCGTTTCATGTCACGTGGTCGGCATTAGAAACGCACTTCACTACTGCGTTTCGCCGTCTGTGAGGACGCGACGCTGTGGATTAGGTTGTCATCAATTCGCTAAAGCTGACGGTAAAAGAACACGACCGAACCACGTCGACACAGTTCCGCATGTTCCCGTCTTTATATCCGCAGTCAACACTTGAACCAATCGCTTTCTTCAACTTCTTTTTTAATGACGCGATTTATAATCTTTAATTTGTAAGGACTGAAGTGAACGCCCGGTACAATTATAATTGTTGTACTGAATGGTGCTCTTACGCTGACACGGCCCCACTCTGAAAACACTCTACTATAGTAAATCGCTCACCGAATGGCGGGGTTAAAAAGGGTGTGGATTGTTGAGTTTAAACACTACGTCATTGTGTCATAGCAAGGTGAATTGATGGGTATTAGAAACACACTTCACCATTGCTTTTCGCGGAAAGAGATGCGTTCGTTTTCTGAGAAAATATATTATCTGCAAGAACAACTCAGACTTTTTTTTTTCACAAAGCAACTCGAATCATAATGTTTGCGGGCATTTGGCTGTAAGTTTCCTACAAAACAAACTCTTCGGTATTCTGCGTACAAGCGCTGGTGAAAGACCATGCTCATGCGAATGAGATTTGTACGTGGACTACATGTAGACTTCAACTGAGCGAAACTCCATCTATATGAAGGCAATGTTTTCTACGACGGTTCTATCACAAGCGTAAAGCTGTTTCAAATCATTTGTCAATATCATTTTTTTTTTATTTGCCAGGAATCAATACCTACGGACCTTAAGCAATAAGCATGGACGGTGTATTAGCGGGCATGTCAACTATTACTTCTGGTAACGGGTATTCATTTATTTATTTTATTTATTTATTTATTTATTTCATGTACCCTCAGGGCCAGAGGCATCAAAGAGGGGAGTGGTTACATCAAATACGAAAAAAAGAAAAAAGTACAGTGCAGCAAAATAGTTAATAGTACAGAAATAGATGGTTCTCGGTTATACAATGTTATTTGAGTGTTCCTGGAGTGCTGGTCAATAAAATTAAATACGGTGCATGCAGTGCAGTAATACAGTGTTCCGGTAATACAAAACAAAAACAGTGATACAATTGGTAGTACAAGAACACAAATGAAATTCTCCTGTTTATACAATGTTATCTAATACTGCCGTGAAGTGCTGATGGTCAACAATAGTAGCGGGTGAGGCTGGTAGGCGATTCCACTCGGCAGATGTACGCGGAAGGAATGATTGAGACATGACATTGGTTTGGCATAATGAAATTCCAACTTTGTTATTGTGATCTAACCTTGATGAAATGTATTGAGGAGGGGAGATAAGCTCGTCGCGAAGTGAAGGATGATGAAATATCTTATGAAAAAGTTAAAGTCTAAGGCCTTTACGGCGAGAGGCTAAAGATGGCAAATCCAGGTTTAATTTCATTACAGAAGTGCTGGCAGTTCGGTTATAATTAGAAAAAACGAAACGAGCAGAGGTATTTTGTACCATTTCTAAAGAGTGAATCAGGTTTTTCTGAAAGGGATCCCAAACTGCTCCGGCGTACTCTAGTTTTGAGCGGACTAGTGACATGTATAACATTAATTTTAGGGAAGACGGTGCCTTAGTGAAATTGCGTTTTAGGTATCCCAGAATGCGGTTAGCATTTTTAATTACGTAAGAAACGTGCATGGACCACGAGAGGTTTCTAGTAATATGGACACCAAGATATTTGTAGGAGGAAACAGGGTCTAAGGGGATATTATTAACGTAGTAAGAAGGAAGCTGGTTAGAAGTTCTGGACACGCGCATAAATTTACATTTTTTAATATTTAATTCCATTGACCATGATTGGCACCAAGTAGAAATAGCGTTAAGGTCGGATTGAAGAGAAGATATGTCAGTGTCACATATTATTTCCCTGAAGATTACGCAATCATCGGCGAATAAGTGAATGTTAGAGGAAACACAAGAGGGTAGATCATTTATGTAAATTAAAAAAAGGAGGGGACCAAGTACCGACCCTTGAGGTACGCCGGACTGTACTCTGCTCGGTTGAGATGTTGAGTCATTAGCAAAGACAAACTGTGAACGGTTAGAAAGAAAGCACTCAAGCCATGCTAGCAGTCTGGGATCAATGTTAATTCGATGCAGCTTAAACATTAGAAGGTTATGGCACACTTTGTCAAACGCTTTCGAAAAGTCTAAAAATATACAGTCGGCAGTTGAAGAGCGGTCAAGAATGACGTTTAGCTTATGCGTAAATAAAACTAGTTGTGTTTCACATGAATATGTCTTGCGGAAGCCATGTTGCGATGGTGAAAAAAATGAGTTAGTTTCAAGAAAGCTAGCAAGATTAGAGGCAAGTATATGTTCTAACATCTTACATGGAATGGAAGTGAGCGAGATAGGGCGGTAGTTATATGGAGAATGTTTGTCACCCGACTTATGGAGTGGGATCACCTTCCCAATCTTCCATTCATCAGGCAAAGAACCCTTATCTAGCGACTGTTGGAAGATCATTCCTAGGAAAATTGAAGAGTAACAGCTAGTGCTTTTCAAAAATTTCGCGTTTATTAAATCGTGTCCTGGAGCCGAAGATAGTTTTAAAGATGAGATAATTGGTATGATGCCTGCTGGTTCAATGATTATGGGAAACATTGCTTGGTAATCGTAGTCGTGCGTGGATGGAAGAGTAATGTGTGTAGTTGATGAAAAGTTCTGCATGAAAACATCATTAAGCGCGGACGCACATTGATTAGTTGGAATAACATTTCCAGAGCTGTCGATGAAGGTTATCATGTCGTCCGCCTTGGGGTTAATGACGCGCCAGAATTTCTTGGTGTCGGTTTTAAGCATTAAAGGCAAGGTATTGCCAAGGAAGTGATCTTTGGCTTGTTTAAGTGCGGCTACATACTCATCTGCCGCCAGTTTGTATTTGGTCCAGTGGTTTACGCTAGGTGAACGTTTGGCTAATTTGTGCAGGCGTTTCTTTTTATTAGACAGGCGCTTGAGACGGATGTTGTACCATGGGGCGTTTAGATTACATGCAATGGTGCGCAGTGGGATGTATTTGTTTGTTAGTTCCGCAATTTTTGCAGCAAACATATTCCAGTTGGTCTGAACGGTACGGCTGTCGAAGTTGTTTATAAATACGTCTAGAAAAGCAGATAATTCGGCGTTGATTGCTTCAAAATTTCCTTTTGCATAGTCCCGAAAAGATTTGAATTTTTTACCGGTTTTTGGCCGCAAAATATTTAAGTCAAACGAAAGTGCTGAATGGTCGCTCAAGCCGGGTAAATAGGTGATGTCGGAAACTAGGTCAGGCCGCGATGTTAATAGAAGGTCAAGTGTGTTCCCAACGGATTCGGTAGTGCGTGTGGGTTGAGTAACAAGTTGTGAAAGTGAGAAGACAGAGCACATGTCTAAGAACTCATTGGCTAATGAAGAAAAAGGGTGTAAAGTTGGAGGTTCAGTATTCCATATTATGTTTGGTAGATTAAAATCGCCAAGCAAATATAAGGGTAATGTAGGATGACGAGATGTAACAATATTAATGATATCATGCATCTCGTTTACGAAGTTAGATGAATAAGTTGGGGGGCGGTAACAAACACCAATGATTATCTTCTGGTGATTGATTTCAATGATGGCCCAAACCGTTTCGAGGTCAGTATTGACATGAATACACTGAGATGGGAAATCTTTAGAAATCGCTAAGAGCACGCCGCCTCCCTGACGCATTGTACGGTCACAACGATACAGTGAAAAATGGTGCGCGGTTTGAAGAATTTCGTTATCTTGAATCTGTGAATGTAGCCACGTTTCGGTAAGCACAAAGATGTCGGCGTTGCAAGTCTCCAAGGCAGATTCTAAGGAAGTGCGCTTATTCATGACGCTTCGAATATTTGTAAGGAACACAGATACGATGCATGATTCTCGTGATTCTCGTCCACATCCCCTCACGTTTTCCTAACTGGGCACGTGCTGGGAATTTGCATGCCCGCCGTTATCTCGTGGTTCATATGGCGCATGCTCGTTGACGGTGTCTGTTGCCGGGTCATACACGAACTGTTTTTTATTCATTATTAGTTTGGTGTACCTTAACTGCAAAGGGCATGGTTGGGGCTGGCTTTTAGCGTACTCAATTAGTTTTTTACGGACGTGACGGGTGGCGGGCGAAAAATCTTCGGAGATAGAAATACCCTTTTCTTTCAGCTGTGCGCGCATAGAAAATACTTTGTCTTTTATTTTCGTGTTGGTGAATTTAACTACAATTGGGCGACACTTATTAGGCGTGTAGTGACTAATGCGATGAGCACGTTCGATTGCCGTGTCAGGCAGGCTGTCGATTACACCGGTTAGTGCTTCTCTTATGCGTGATTCGGACTGTTCCCACGATTCCCGAGAGTCACGGATGCCATGAAATATGAGGTTGTTGCGTCGCGATCTGTCCTCAAGTTCGTCAACGCGCATTAGTAAAGAGTCAAGCCGAGTTGTTTGGGCTTGAGCCGACGCCTGAATGCCAGTCATTTCATCATGGAGATGGTCTAGAACATTTGTTTTTTCTTCAAGGTTGTCTAATCTTTTCTGGATACATTCCATTTTGGTCTCGATGTTCTTTTGACCAACCTTAATAGCCTTGACGTCGTTAACCAACTCGGCCTGACCCTTAGCAGATTGTACAGAACGAGCCTGAAGGTCTTTTAACAGCCGGAAAAGAACTTCCGTCTGCTCAGAAGGATTTGATGGCAAATTCTGCAGCTCGAGTAATGCCTCAGTACGCGTAGTAGGACCTGGATTAGTTTCCACGTCACCTGAGCACAATAACAGCAACGCCATAGAGAAACAATCTGCGACAATTTCACAGAGCACTTGTTGGCACGTAAGCAATAGCAAAAATGGGTCGTCGCTTTTCTTAGCATAAAGCGGAAAGTTTTTACAGACCTGCGAAGTGGAAAGGTGCGTTGTATGAGCCATGGTGCTCCAAATGCTGCTTCCGTGCCAACTAAACGGACTGACGCTCGGACAGCCGCTTAAGTTGCCACTGCGATGTGACGACACGGTTGACGATGATGGTGCGCAGAAGGCTGGGCGCAGTAGTTGTAGTGGGTCGATGTGGAGATAGTTGCCGGTCTGCTGGTAGATTGTGGCCTTGCTTGATAGTACCAGTGGTTGTGAAGGGTCATACTCCGAATACGCTGTGCACGGACACAGCAGCAACAAGAACGCGAAGATCGCCTGCGAAGTGGAAAGGTGCGTTGTATGTGCCATGGTGCTCCAAATGCTGCTTCCGTGCCTAGACCTAGACCTAGACCTAGACCTAGACCTAGACGCAGTTCGATAATTTGGTATTGAATTTGTTATGAATAATCTGCTGCACTGTCTTTTGGGCATTTCTTGCTGAAATCATTACTGCCGTTCAGCATTTTGCTCGAGGTTCTTTCAGTTGAGTCGGATTCTCGCGGTCTTTCTCCACAAGCGGCTTTCTCGAAGATTGACTCATCTCACCTGTGAAATGTTCCGGCACGCTGAGCGAATACCCTGCATAGAGCGGTCTGAAATCGCTTTCTTTCTAGGATCCGCATTTTTTTTTAACGAGATAACTTCGTCGGAAAAATTCCTTTTGCGCAGCCTGCCAACCAGGCCTCGGAGTATAGCATAGGTGATCCAGGTAGAAGTCACCGAACAAAGCGAGAATTCGTAGAAAAAATTACCTAAGCTATCAACTTCAGCACAGAGACTCAAAGTCTCGTGTTCCCCTCGAGAAAAGAAAAAGAAGTCGCGTTGATAAAGATGTGCCTCCGGCAGAATCCTGAGCCCCCATATTGAGTTGTCAAAAGATTGTCGGAGCGCGCCTAAAGGGAAATTCGAAATGTCAAGGCAGCATGGGGCATATCAACAAAATAAATATGCAGATCCACCACACATGTTGGAAACTACAGGAAGCGGGGGGCTTTCGTAAGGCGGTAAATGAAGAGCTTTAACTTTGTCAATTTCATTCCTATGCCTTTGCCGTAAAGGCCACTAGCACACACACGTGCTCTGATGAACCCTTGTTTACGCAACGTGACAAATCTTACACGGAGTTGAATTTTTCCATTTTTCTTTTCAATTTGGATGCAACAGTTGCTAAATTCTTTCGGGTAACTGCGCGCCAAAGTATGGAAATTATATTCGCCATCAACACCTGGCGATTCGTCTCAAAGAGGTAGTTGGCATTGGCATAGTACGTACCGCGCGCTTCATGGTCGATTCACCCGACGTGGGCTTTTGTCATTGTGCCGTCAGCTCCTTGCCTACCAGGCGTTCGGAGTGGGTTCCAGTGTATGAAAACCATTATCATCGTAGTCAGCACGCGGACAGGCTTCTTGTCCAGTCCACCATTGTTAGTATGTGCCATGGTACAGAAATCATAATCGTCCTTCAACACCAGGCGATGGTCTCAGAGAGACATCAAGACATCAAGACATCAGACATCAAGTGTAACACTGTGGAAGCTAGACATACTTTTTGCAGTGTCCGCGTGCGCACTTAGAAATAGTTTGATGTTCTTTATCGTAACTGTGCGAACCAATTCTTTATATAGCCTCAGTAATAATTCAAAAACGTTTTAATCCTTAGTAACAAACTGTGGTATGTGGTTATTTAATGCATTGGCTCCAGATCAATTTGTTTTTTATTGAGTTTCCTTCCGGGCTTCTTTTTTTTGGGGGGGGGGGGGGGGGGCAGCTCGTCGCGGCAGCTTCACGTGCATGCTCGCGCGAGCGTACGTCTTTGGTAGGCAGGGCGGCACAGACGCAACGTGCGGAGGGATACATTCCCGTCACCGAACTTCTTGCGTAGCTTCCACAGCGTTGCACCTGATGTCTGAACCGGAGTATAGTTATAATATACAATAATCTTTATTTCAGACAATAAGGTCTCGGATACAAGGGCAAGAGGCAGACTTGCTCTGCCTGACGGGACCCAAGCACCCGAATACACAAACTCAAAGCTCGTAGCAACAGAAAGAACAAAAAACGCTATCGTCATGTACCCAACCAACTTTTACACAAACTAAACAACCGAACAAGCTACAAGCTTTTACAATGTTAAAGGAAAATTCGTACAATTAAGGAAACCTAGGATCATAAAAAATTGTGTATACACAACCTATTGATTACTAGGACAGGAAAGGAGGTAAGCTTTAACATTATTTTTGAATGAGTTCAGGGACACGCATTTCTGAATAATTTCTATGGTCTGTGTATGTCTGTTGAGAAGACTGGGAATTAAGTATGAAACCATTTGAGTTCCGTAGTTGGTCCTCACAAGTGGAGTTCTGTAACGATCGTGCCTTAATTTGTACGGCACATTACTACTGGAGTGCAATTCAAAATATTTACAAGAATCGAACTTGATTTCGTTATAGACGTAAGAAAGCAATTTCAACTCACATAATTGATTCACATTTAGAACAGAGTGTTCGAAAAAGTACAAACCTGTATGATCGTTACAAGAGATTTTCGACATGTCGCATCGCTTTTTTCTGTAATGTTATCAACCTAATAAGATTAGTTTTGGTTGTAGACGCCCATATAAGTATACAATAGTGAAGATGTCGATGTATTATAGTGTAATATAACTGCATTTCAGCCATTTGGGAACAAGGTTCCTAATTTTGTAGAGCACACAGAGTGACCTAGATACTTTATATGAACTTTATTAATATCCTGGGACCAGCTCAAGTGTTCTTCAATAAGGCCACTTAAAAACTTGTAGAAAGAAACAAGTTCAGTTGCATTGTTTTCACATGTAAGTTGAAGTTCAGAATCATCAGGTCTGTCATCATCATCATCATCATCATCAGCCTAGTTACGCCCACTGCAGGGCAAAGGCCTCTCCCATACTTCTCCAACTACCCCGGTCATGTACTAATTGTGGCCATGTTGTCCCTGCAAACGTCTTAATGTCATCTGCCCACCTAACTTTCTGCCGCCCCCTGCTACGCTTCCCTTCCCTTGGAATCCAGTCCGTAGCTCTTAGTGACCATCGGTTATCTTCCCTCCTCATTACATGTCCGGCCCATGCCCATTTCTTTTTCTTGATTTCAACTAAGATGTCGTTTACCCGCGTTTGTTGCCTCACCCAATCTGCTCTTTTCTTATCCCTTAGCGTTACACCCATCATTCTTCTTTCCATAGCTCGTTGCGTCGTCCTCAATTTCAGCAGAACCCTTTTCGTAAGCCTCCAGGTTTCTGCCCCATACGTGAGTACTGGTAACACACAGCTGTTGCACACTTTCCTTTTGAGGGATAGTGGCAACCTACTGTTCATGATTTGAGAATGCCTGCCAAACGCACCCCAACCCATTCTTATTCTTCTGGTTATTTCAGTCTCATGATCCGGATCCGTGGTCACTACCTGCCCTAAGTAGATGTGTTCCCTTACCACTTCCAGTGTTTCGCTACCTATCGTAAACTGCTGTTCTCTTCCGAGACTGTTAAACAGTACTTTAGTTTTCTGCAGATTAATTTTCAGACCCACCCTTCTGCTTTGCCTCTCCAGGTCAGTGAGCATGCATTGCAATTGGTCTCCTGAGTTACTAAGCAAGGCAATATCATCAGCGAATCGCAAGTTGCTAAGGTATTCTCCATCAACTTTTATCCCCAATTCTTCCCACTCCAGGCCTCTGAATACCTCCTGTAAACATGCTGTGAATAGCATCGGAGATATCGTATCTCCCTGTCTGACGCCTTTCTTTATAGGGATTTTGTTGCTTTCTTTGTGGAGGACTACGGTGGCTGTGGAGCCGCTATAGATATCTTCCAGTATTTTTACATATGGCTCATCTACACCCTGATTCCGTAATGCCTCCATGACTGCTGAGGTTTCGACTGAATCAAATGCTTTCTCGTAATCAATGAAAGCTATATATAAGGGTTGGTTATATTCTGCACATTTCTCTATCACTTGATTGATAGTGTGAATATGGTCTATTGTTGAGTAGCCTTTACAGAATCCTGCCTGGTCCTTTGGTTGACAGAAGTCTAAGGTGTTCCTGATTCTATTTGCGATTACCTTAGTAAATACTTTGTAGGCAACGGACAGTAAGCTGATCGGTCTATAATGTTTCAAGTCTTTGGCGTCCCCTTTCTCATGGATTAGGATTATGTTAGCGTTCTTCCAAGATTCCGGTACGCTCGAGGTTATGAGGCATTGCGTATACAGGGTGGCCAGTTTCTCTAGAACAATCTGACCACCATCCTTCAACAAATCTGCTGTTACCTGATCCTCCCCAGCTGTCTTCCCCCTTTGCATAGCTCCTAAGGCTTTCTTTACTTCTTCTGGCGTTACCTGTGGGATTTCAAATTCCTCTAGGCTATTTTCTCTTCCACTATCGTCGTGGGTGCCACTGGTACTGTATAAATCTCTATAGAACTCCTCAGCCACTTGAACTATCTCATCCATATTAGTAACGATATTGCCGGCTTTGTCTCTTAACGCACACATCTGATTCTTGCCTATTCCTAGTTTCTTCTTCACTGTTTTTAGGCTTCCTCCGTTCCTGAGAGCCTGTTCAATTCTATCCATATTATAGTTCCTGATGTCCGCTGTCTTACGCTTGTTGATTAACTTAGAAAGTTCTGCCAGTTCTATTCTAGCTGTAGGATTAGAGGCTTTCATACATTGGCGTTTCTTGATCAGATCTTTCGTCTCCTGCGATAGCTTACTGGTTTCCTGTCTAACGGCGTTACCACCGACTTCTATTGCGCACTCCTTAATGATGCCCATGAGGTTGTCGTTCATTGCTTCAACACTAAGGTCCTCTTCCTTAGTTAAAGCCGAATACCTGTTCTCTAGTTTGATCCGGAATTCCTCTAGTTTCCCTCTTACCGCTAACTCATTGATTGGCTTCTTGTGTACCAGTTTCTTTCGTTCCCTCCTCAAGTCTAGGCTAATTCGAGTTCTTACCATCCTGTGGTCACTGCAGCGTACCTTGCCGAGCACGTCTACATCTTGAATGATGCCAGGGTTCGCGCAGAGTATGAAGTCGATTTCATTTCTAGTCTCACCATTCGGGCTCCTCCACGTCCACTTTCGGTTAACCCGCTTGTGGAAAAAGGTATTCATTATCCGCATATTATTCTGTTCTGCAAACTCTACTAATAATTCTCCTCTGCTATTCCTAGAGCCTATGCCATATTCCCCCACTGACTTGTCTCCAGCATGCTTCTTGCCTACCCTGGCATTCAAGTTGCCCATCAGTATAGTGTATTTTGTTTTGACTTTACTCATCGCCGATTCTACGTCTTCATAAAAGCTTTCGACTTCCTGGTCATCATGACTAGATGTAGGAGCGTAGACCTGTACAACCTTCATTTTGTACCTCTTATTAAGTTTCACAACAAGACATGCCACCCTCTCGTTAATGCTATAGAATTCCTGTATGTTGCCAGCTATTTCCTTATTAATCAGGAATCCGACTCCTAGTTCTCGTCTCTCCGCTAAGCCCCGGTAACACAGTACATGCCCGCTTTTTAGCACTGTATATGCTTCTTTTGTCCTCCTAACCTCACTGAGCCCTATTATATCCCATTTACTACCCTCTAATTCCTCCAATAACACTGCTAGACTCGCCTCACTAGATAGCGTTCTAACGTTAAACGTTGCCAGGTTCAGATTCCAATGGCGGTCTGTCAGGTCTGTAGCGCGCTTTAAATACAATAACCTTTGTTTTATTTGCATTTAATTCGAGTTTATTTATATTCAACGATAGTAGGCGCCACGATGTCTATCGTGGCGCCTACTCCTCGCCCGCTCCTCGCCCAAACCCCCACTGCAGGTATGTGCCATACCGTAGGTAGGCACATACCTACAACGTACCTGTAGGTACGTTGCTCATCGTCATTGTAATCAACACACGCACTCGCGTCTGCAGTCCGTAGTCGAACTGTAGTCGAACGCCTGACCTCTACTCCTCAGCACACATGCTGCGTTGCGCACAACAGACATTTTTTTTAAAGCATGGCTTCCGTACAGTAAGCAGAACTAGGAACAAGAAAATTGTGGCTCGAGCGACACCATTTAACCGCTTCTGAAATCAATGCACACTTGCCACTATATATACCGACCACTTTACCTCAGTAATTCGGGCAGCTTTTGACGTATATACTTCGAACGGCTAGAATAAGCTTTCAGAAGGAAACAGCGTTCTCAATACCTGTGTAGATTGGCATATTACCGTGATACTAATTAATTCCAATTTATGCTTAATTCTACGCAGCCAAACATCCCTGCTTTTAGATAAACAGTTCCTTCTCTGTCTCTCTGCTAATTTACATATAGACAAAAATATTCGGCGCAACAACAACTTGAGTATGTGTTTGCTATATCAATGTATCGAGCTAAAGTCGGTCACATGGGGCTCCGAATTTTTTTTTCTTTCAGTGAAATGTTTCATCAGATATAGAAATCGACCTGTAGATCGGAATTTAGCTTCCATTTAATCGTATGGCTTTGTTTCAGCAAGAAGAATCCTTAACTAGGAGAAGGAGGAAGTGAAACTTATGCAATTGGACGACGCTGAGACTTTCAAGGAGCCTAAAAAAATATTGAGATGTTCTATGCTTCCATTATTTTTATACTTCATGCACATAGCCCTTTGTATACACATCAAATAATTTCAGTTTATTATATAAGCACGTTATTACGTGTATTCTTAATACATGTTGTGCAGTGTGATTGATTGGCAGGAATGAATTAACAGGAATTAACAGGAATTAACAGGAATGAATCAATTTTCAAACAAATCATAGAATGGCATCGTCATTAAATTACGTCGCACCACGAATCGCTTGCCGTAAAAGCAATTCTAATCCTTCAAGCTCTAGTGAAGTTAGGCGTAGTAGACCGGTGAGTGTCTTTCCACCTCTCGTGTCTCGCATGAAGGCAATCAGCAGTCGTTGCACCATCTTCCTGACTGTCGCAGGCCCTACGGCAAAAACGACGTCTTCAAAGGTCCTGTGCGAAAGACCATTCTTTTGCGGGCTGTAGACCATCGCTTTTCTTTCTGTGTCGAACTGCGGGCATATCCAAGTGAAATGTTCGATGTCTCCAAAATCACCACAGAAGGCACAGAGCGGGGAAGCTCATCATCCAGTCTTGAATAACCAAGCCTGGGTCTACGCGGAGTCGGTTATCGTGTGGTACAACAGCGTTGCTTCTTCGGGAGTAAGTGCATGGGTCACACAGGCTTGGTGTGGAACCTGGTGAATCGCCCTAAAGTGAACGCGAATTGCATACTAGAAGAACATGCTATAACTTCTTGTTCGCCTTGCGAAAAAGATAAACGATACAGTTGTTCCTCCAGAACTGCGATCTATCCAGAACTTACGAGGTTAGACAGTTCTACGAGTCTCCTGCATTCTGACTAACAGCGATGAAAACATAGGGTCAAATTGTAAAGGTGGCACCGAACCTGGACCCTTTCTAGTTCCTTCGAAGCAAATAGCTTGCACGCTTACCCTCCACCGACTATTTTTCATTCGACCTTTTTCCCACTTTGCATTTCATGAGAGCCATCAGTACTTAATGAAAGCAATGCTGGTCAGATCCCTATACAAATCACTCTAGAGCCAACGTCTTTGATCTCCGCTACTCTCACACCCTCCGCTTTCTTTCCGAGACTCTCAAAGCAATGGCTGCTTCCTACGTCAAGTGCACGTCTGTCCGAAACGAGTTGGAGAAGAAATACTGCATGGCTGCCCCCGGGGCCACAACTTTCTGAGGGTAGTTGCGATGGTTCGCAGGCAGTAAATCTCCTGCTATCCCCTCGACGCGATGTCTTCCGCCAGTCTCTTCCACTCCCCCACCTCTCTCTCTCACGCTAAGAAACTGCACGTCAGGAATATAGAAGTTGTCAACAAGCCATCGTCCGCCACCCATGGTCCCTTTTCACTGTCAACTTCAACGAACTTCCTTGCCAGGCACTTCGGTCAGTAATTCGTCTCGTCTTCGAAATGTAAGTTAGGGCCTAAAGACGGCATCATTTTGTGCCAAGACAAGATTCGTACTTTTCTACTGCCCCCCCCCCCCCCCCCTACAATGAGCGCTGATGTACTGTTTCTTTTTTCGATCATTCTTTATCGGTAGTTGCCCTGAATAAACCAATTTATCGCGCATTTCTCGTGCATCGGGTTCTGCAAGTTCTTGTATTTTCCTACTTTTATCATTTCACAAGTTGTAGCTAGTGGCATCTCTTGTTTCCAATATCATTTTTGCAAGTCAGGACAATAAAAAACATAAAAAACTAAAAGCTATTGCTTGAAAGCGCCTCTTCGGCTTTACGCGATGTTATACCATTAATTACAGTCGCCAGAAGCAGAACGTGTTTGTACTGGCAACATCACCTCCTTGCTAACTGGTCGCTGTACGAGGTTCTCTTAAGGTTACTTGTGTGTGGCGGCATGACTCCTGTCTCCGATTCACAAAACATTTGCTTTTTTTGTCATTTTCTCTTGTAACCGCGTGATAAATTTTTGCTCATCAGCCTTCTAACGCATCAAGCTCATTTGAGACATTGGAAGATGTTTCGCACGATTGCGCGAGATCTCCGAAGCAACCACCAGAAGGAATTTCCGACAAGCAGCCATGTCCGCGGAGGTCTTTCAACACTGACGTAGTGGATGACCACGACGATACCGAAGACGCAGGGAAACGCGCATAATGGTTGATGCTGTAAAGCGATATGTATACAGAAGTTGTGACCCCGTTACAAGTTAGGTGATGATTATTATCCCCCCTTTTTTACGTTCTTGTTATATTTAGAAGAAGGAGTTTGCTTCGCTCCATGTTGAGCATGGATATGGGCTCATCAGCATTGCAGGACGCGGACGTGAGCGAAAACGCCGAGTTGCACCCTTGACTTGTTCCAGGAATAAGTGTGTGTGTGCGACGAGGTTCTGTGTGCTGCACCTAATGAACAACAAGGGCTTGCAGCTGATGTGTGTTGTGCACAAGACGAAGAAAGGAAAATAAGAGACGTGAGTACTCTCCCTAATTGCCGCACGCCGCGCATCTAGTTCCAACTACCATGCCCCCCCCCCCCTCCCTCTCTCTCTCTCCCGCACGAAGATTACGTTAAACCGGGCGCCCTGTGTAACTTGACGATGAAGCAAGGTTAAGTACGCCTAATGAACAATAATATTAGGGTGAAAAAAGATAGACCGTCTAGCAGTTTGCCGCGACATTATCGCAGAACTAGCGAAAAGACAAAAAAGTGTTCTAAGACTTTATCAGTCGTTGTGCACTTTTGTATTTCTTAGGATGGCGGTAACACTAAACGGAGACTTACGGGGTTGCACAAACGCAGTACTATAAGACCTTAGCATGCTGACTCTACTGCGTAACTTATCGCAAATTATGCTGGCAATGTAGTGGCTATTTCTAGAGAGGAAGGTTTTAACGAAGTGTATGTCTATAATGTGATGCAAGGCTCTTGAATAAGGCTAGAGTGAAGCGCAATGATATGCTAAAATAAGCAAAAATGGGGTGTAGTATTAAAGCAAATAGCTTGCTTCGGCTTCCATGCGCGTCATCGTGGATGCAGTATGGGTGTGAGCCGCACCGGAGTGGCAGGAAACCCTCCTCCTTTCCCGCCGCCCGCATCCTTTCCCACTCTGGCCGATGCCACAGTGGGCTCCGGAGGTGGGAAAGGAGGTGTGAAAACGCCTCTCACACCTCCACTCACGTCGCTGAAGATAACACAAGGATAACGAGTCGGCTCATATAATCACCTACATATATACTACCACGGCAGACGTGCTGGAGACCAGCTGGCTTTTCTGTATATATATATGCAATACTTACGCAATGAAACAACCGACGCTGCCTAAGTGTCTTCAGCGCAACAAATTTGTGCCTTCAGGCACCTAATTTTTTTTATAAATCCAACTACGTCCTCGATGATTCGGCATTCGCCTTTCCATTCATTTCGCCATTAGCTTCACCAGCCATTTGTTGGATACATATTACAGCGAAGCTGTCTATGGCTAGGGTGACGGGATTTCTTCGTGGCGCAACGTTTACCAAAAACTATCATTGTCTATGGCTCATGCCCCCAAATGCAATGGCTCATTCCCCCGTAAGACAGAGGCTATAGAAGCAGTCAGCAAAGTGAACCGAATAGGGCATACATTGTTTGGAATCACGCACACAACATACAGAACAGCATACGTTTCAATTAAGGAAGAAGCTCAAAACAAGCATCCGAACCACATAATTGATGTTAAGGCGCTCCTGCGCATATGGGAAATGAGAAGTGCCGTAGCGCTCCCCGCATTCGTTTCCCGGTGAAGATTACTGTTGCGCAAGGTGCCGTGGGGACGGCAGCTTGACTGTAGCGTACGAAGCAGGGAGTGACGCAGCCGCACTTACGCACGTAAAAGGAGAACCCGCCCAACAAGTGATTTGTGTTGTGACAGCGCGATGGGAGGGCCACGTGTAGGGAGGACTCCTGAAAAACAACGTGCATACGAGGCACGGCGAAATATCTCTTCTCTCTGGTCCACAATTTGTAGGTGCACGAAGTAGTGGCGCATGCCGAGTCGCAGGCCGTCGAAAAACGTCTTAGGCTAATAATTAGGCAAAGTGCATGTGAATGTCGCCGCGTGAATAATTTAACAACCTACTCGTTCTACGTGACCCGACTAAAAGCACCTGTGTGTGCACTGCTTTTTTAGGCCACAGAGGCATGCGTGATCGTAGACCTTACTGCTGTCCTTTGATTTGTAATTCACTGTGGATATAACTCTCCTCACTAATGCACTCGCGACAAACATCAAGCATAACCTTCGTCCACGCGGTACCTGTGAATGAACGTCTCGCAGTGTGCCTTTGCATGAACTGCTGCTTGCCTTTCGAAACAGTTTATGAACATTCCGTGATACTACACGTTGCATAGGATGGCAATAAAGACACTTTAGCGTATCCGAGTAAGTTGCATAGATCTTAGTCACCTGGGTCACAACATATTTACTTCGCCTAGATACAGACGTGTGCGTTGAAAGTGCAGGATCTCTTTGTCTGTGCAATTTGTTGCAGTCGTACAAGGGTCCGAGATCAAGAATGGCAACCATCGGATAAGGTGAAGCTTCAGGTGCGCCTAGTAGAGATGCTGCGCAGAAATGCAAAGTAAATACGTAGGCACACTCAACATATAGTCGTGGTGCGTATGATTGTAAGCGGAACGCAGATAACCGTCACTAAATGATGACAAGTATGTTTACGCGCATTTTGATGTATACGTTACAAGATTTCGCGCAAGAAATGGGCATAACTGCAGTATATTCATTTTTTTTGTCAGAATTAACAGATGCGGATTAAGTTTCTTTGCATACATAGAATGCATGCCATGTTCAAGAAAAAAAGCGGCATCACGAACTTTTTTTTAGTATTTGTGAATGCGTTGCATTGAGCACCTGAGTAAAAAAAAACACACACACACCAGCATAACTGCTTCTTTGGCGCCTGAATCGTATTCCTGACAAACACGCCATAGCAAAGAAGAAAATATTTTGGAAGGCATGGGAGGAAAAGTTAAAAGATGGGCGAGTATAACGCAGCAATTATAATCCAACGCTATACCTTTTAGCCTTTGTCAGCGGTTATAGTGGTGCTTCGACCATCTCATTACTGGGACAGCGCGGCCAGGAACGACGGATGATATGAAAGGAATTGAATCCAGCGAAAGAAACCGCAACATTATACTGCACTATTCTCGTAATTTGTAATTGAAGTAGTAACTTAAGGCGATAAAAGCACGGAAACAAGAAATGTAGACAAGGACAAGCGCATGTCCTTGTCTACCTTTCTTTCTTCCGTAATTTTATTGCGCTAAGTTACTACTTCAATTATGGACGACCAACTAGCACAACAATCAACTCTTCGTAAGTCGTAACCTGAGATGGCGACTGTATGTTCTGGAATAGCGATATTTTAATTTATCATTTTCAGAATGCGACGGTTGTAACGCTTATGTGTTTGTCGCTCTGTCAGTCCCTGCTACTTTTTAATTTATACGTCCTGCCCACGATAATGATTGTACTTCATTGAGAGCAGGCGAAATTGCTTGGCAGGCTTCCTTCAGGGTGGCCTCCTCGATCCAGGAAGCAGTGTGACCTGGCAGCCTCTCTTGGCCAGTTCAACAGCCGACGCTGGTCATCAAGGTTGAGGTATACGTGAGTTGGGTCTCCCACTGCTCCGTTGTGAGATTGGGGATAGGGACGATGTCGGAAGCACGATCGCATTCCCACACCATGTGGTGTAGGGTGCTTCGGCTGTGGCACAATGTGCAGTCGGGTTTGTAACTTGTGTGTGTGTCGGGAGGGTAGGGGGGGGGGGGGAGTGTATGCCCTACCAAATAAAAAATATAGATACAACAAAACGCAGCTCCCTACTCGGCCCACATCGCGCCAGAACCAGTCATCACCCTGCTTCTAATGTGCTATCGTATACTGCCGCTGCAGATGACACGAAAAAGGCGGTTCGGTGCCAATATTGCGAAACCTCGGCAGTGCCGGAATGCAAAACACAAAGCAATGCAGCCACTGCTATCTCTATTGCAGAGAAGCCCGCTTTCTGCGAACCGCAGCACTGGATGTCTTTTTTCTTTTTTCGAAATAGCAGCAGTACTCAGAATATTGAAGCCCCAGATGTGCCCAAAAAGCCATTAAAATTGTCTAACCGTCCTCGATGCGAGAACGCGGACAGCATAATGAGCTTTTCCTCATTCTGACGCGCCCCTAAATGGTCTGGTTTTCAGTTTTTATTCTCCTTATTAGAAATAGGTTCTTAGTTAAACAAATTACGTCAATCTCTTAATAGCCGCATGCCTTGCGGCCCCTCTCTTTTGTTTTCTAAAAAAAATCATTTGCACTGGATGCAGAAAACTACACAGATGATTTTCCATGAGGTGTCTTATCTGCATAACCAATATTACCTTATGAACTCGCAGTGTTGGCCAGTAATTGTTTACAGATATCTCGTACAGAACTACTCTCGACTTTGCGGAACATCAATAGAGCGAAAAACGTGGACAAAATAAACAACGTCAGTCAACTGAAAATCCACATTTACTTAAAAGGTTCGGAATAGCTTATACGTGTTTTAGAGGGTCGCTCATAAATTGTGTCAGTTTGTGTTAACGAGGTTTGCCAAGGAACCGAGACAGCCCTTCATTACCGGATACAGTCCTCGGGCGTTATCTCTTAAATCTTTGTAATCAAGGCTTTCCTTAGTGAACTGTACAAGCTAAAATTTTATTGTTATTTTTATTGGGTTGGGGGTCCCAGGTTTGATCAACGAAGCAGGACACATTTTTCAGTGCTAAACATTATACAAAACCCGTAAGAGTTTTTCGTGTGATGGGGGCCATAGCAATAACGCCTATGTACTTAGATTTAGGTGCACGTCAAAGAAACCACGTGGTCAAAATTAGTCTGAAATCCCCCCAACAGCAGTCCTGATGAAACTAATGTCGTTTTGGCATGTAATGCCCCAGAATTGTTTCTTTGTAGCTGTTAGTCGCTCTCGGGTGAACTGCAATCTACTTAATAGACGCCTGTGCAGTCATCATCATTATCCGCCTTATAATACGAAAGCATTATATGCCCCATTAACGGGAAAATCCGGCGTTGTAGTCGTCAGCGCGACCAAATGATGGTACCAAAAATGGGCAACGGCGAAGAGTAAAACCCCATAAAAGATACACGAACTGACGTCAAACTTCTCAGGGAGGTTCCTGTAAGGAAGCAAATTAGTGCCCCTTTGAATGTAATATTAGGTAAATTTCGGTCTGGGTGAGAAAAGAGCCCGGGCCCCCATGGTGCGAGACCAGCACGCTTCCCCGACTTTATGGGGGCTCCACGGTTATGGTTGACTAAATGTTTGCCTATTGCTTGCGTCATTGCCTACGTCACGTGGCCTAGTGCGTGTGTCATTGGGCACGTGACCGTGCACCCAACGTGTAGGAGGTGGCGCCACGTCACTAGTGCATAACATTAGAGCATCAAATAAAAAAACCTTGACGTCCAATTGAACGCCGCTGAGCGGTCCTTAGAGTTATGAGCTCCCCGCGGGCAAGTGAGCGCGCTTAGACGCTTGGCGCGTTTTCGTTTGGCCTTATGCCGAGGCGCAGTTAAAACGAAGAGGCAAGCTTGCGCGGACAAGGAAAGAGAAAAAAAAACAAATACTTCACCAAAACTAGTATAATGATTTCGCATTCCCACGCGTAAGCAGTCTTAAGTGTCCCTGAAGAATGTTTTTATTCGTTTTTTTTATGTGCACATGACGACGAACGTTTGTCCTAGCCATCTCAAAGTACTCCTGTCTTGTGCGAGCTGGCGTCATCTCATGCCTGCGTATTCCCTAGTTTCATTACACCAAGAAGTCATCTGCCCGTACGACTGCATTTTTCCAAAAATGTTGCACGTGTTTTTGTGAAGGCCTTACTTCTGCAAGATACTAGACAATTCGTGTGTCTTCGCTACCTAGACGGGTAGAAAGCTGAGCTTGGTGGTATATTTTGAGGACACATGGCAACAGCGCCGCAAGACTGGATGAACAAGATTGGAATGCACCCTGTGTTGTTTGTGATTTTCTTGTCTTTTCCGCTCTTTTAAAGCTGTTTTCATGGACTCTGCAACCCACTTTGTGATCTGGCTGGCTGATAATTCCTAATTACGTCCCCCAATATTTGTAATATAAGTAAATATTGGGCTTGACTTGTTTATTATATGTATGAGCGATTGTCCTATCTTTTAGTGAATCTGTCGGCATGAATGCTATGATTTCGAAAAAAAAAAGTGTTTTGTGCTGTTTCATGTTTTGATAGCGAGCCCCTGATTTCGCACCTAGATCATCTGCTATATGACCATACAGTGCAAGAGATTAAAGATATGCGCTTGTTAGTATAGATTCGGGGTAAAGGAACACCAACACGCACACACATAACACCTAGACGCAACACGCGCTTGCCGATAGTGGTTTACTAGTACGAGGAATAAGTATACAGAAAAACGGTAAACAGAAAAAGAAGTTGAAAAGATAAAGCTTTTCGTATGTTTTTGTGTTGTTGCCGCTCACCTCCTCTCCTTCTGCTTCGCCCTTTTCTTGCATCTTGATTTCTCGCAAGAGTGAACAAGTATCAGTATGCGCTTCTTGCGTCTAGATGTTTAAAAAAAATTAAATTATGGGGTTTTACGTGCCAAAACCACTTTCTGATTATGAGGCACGCCGTAGTGGAGGGCTCCGGAAATTTCGACCACCTGGGGTTCTTTAACGTGCACCTAAATCTAAGTACACGGGTGTTTTCGCATTTCGCCCCCATCGAAATGCGGCCGCCGTGGCCGGGATTTGATCCCGCGACCTCTTGCTCAGCAGCCTAACACCATAGCCGCTGAGCAACCACGGCGGGTCGTCTAGATGTTCTGTGCGTGCTTGTGCTCGTTTACTACGTGCTTACCGTGTTCTCCCATTTACAGTAGCTCTGTCAAGAAATCAATTTTCCTTCTTGTATGAGATCACCCTCCGAACCATCTCGTTGGCTATAGCGCTCTACTGCGGAGCACGAGGTGGCGGGTTCGATCCACAGCGGCAGCGGCTAAATTGCGGTTTATGCGGAATGGGGAAATTAACGCAGAAAGTTGGGCTAGTTAGTGTTGATGCTTTTGCTGAGACATAGTTACTAGCGCTAACAAGACTATCAGAAAAAATTTGGGACAGGACAGAGCGCTAGTTTGCTAGCACTGTGTCCTGTGCCAACTTTTTTCCGTTAGTCTTGTTATAGCGCTAGTAACTATGTCTCACCAAATGGAATGGAGGAAATGCTGCTCGTGTAGCTTTTTGTTTAGGCTCCCGCCAGGGAATCTTCTAAATCATTTTACAGCCTGCTACAAGGGCTCCCATCATTGACTTGAATCGTTGCTACGTTATATATTATTATTTATTTTCTTCAATCGTGAAGAAAATAAATAATGACAAGTAAATTGCAATCGTGACTGTCATATGACATTGAGGCTGTCTCTTGGAAAGAAGAGTCTTTTCTCTTTTACACTCGGCTTGAAATCAAAAGGAAAAGAGCCGTAGCAGCCCCGCAGGGCGTAATCTACACATTCAAGCGACGAGGTTCTGTTCAGTTATATTTTCTTGTCTTGTTGTCCTAACGAAATGTAACCGTCAACACCGACCGTCCTATTGCCTCCAGAAAAGGACCTCGACGGGAATCACACCACTGGGCATATTTTGCCGATGCCTTTCCTTCCTTCCTTCCTTCCTTCCTTCCTTCCTTTCGTTCGTTCGTTCTTTCTTTCTTTCTTTCTTTCTTTCTTTCTTACTTTCTTTCCTTCTTTATTTCTTTCTTTTTCTCTTTCGTTCTTTCTTTCTTTCTTTCTTTCTTTCTTTTTTTCTTTCTTTTTCTCTTTCGTTCTTTCTTTCTTTCTTTCTTTCTTTGTGTGCTTTGTGCAAAGCCAATGCTGAAAAGGAGGAGCGCATGTTACCAGTAATGACTACCCTGACTCCGAGCCTAACACATGCTTAAAAATAAAAAAAAAAAAACAATAAGTAAAGTCGCGATAATGTAGTGACAATCGCGTGCGGGACTCCTCCCAAATGTGAACGCCTGCGTGTCTTCTCGCCAGTACTTCTCAGCAAAGGTCACGTGCAACCTGTTATTCAATGCCAGGTAAGGTGTGGTTTGCTTCACGCGTGCGAGCCGCGCGAAGGAAACACAAATTAATGAAACCTGGTAGCTTTCCTGTGACACTTATGTTGAACGAACGTAATAAAAGAAGAAACGAACACTTTAGACGCAACCGACAATGTCGGAACATTGGCACGACACCGCGCAATAAAAGAGAACGGCACAAAGGAATAACGTATGAGTGCGCAATGCTAGTTGTACTGGATCGCAATATCATGCCTGGAAGTCAACCAGTGCGCATGTGCAACACGCCCCCTTATTATCGCAGCGCTTCTTATATACCCGGCTGCGTTTCGGAATAAAGTGCTTTTTGTTACCTGCTACTCGTCTGGCTTACATGGTGTCAGAAGTGGGCACGGCAGTTAGTTCCTGCCCGTGCGGCCAGTTTTGCCATAGGATCCCAGCTTAACAGCAGTATTAATTCCCATGAACGAGACAAGGGCTCATCCGGAACGAGAACCACAAGCCACAACGATGACTTCGACTCTGCTACCACCGCCCAAGCCGCTCGACGTTACTGGCGACATTTTCCACAACTGGAACATCTGGAAAAGCGAGTTCGAACTTTTTGCAACAGCGACAAGGCTGAGCCTACAGCCCCAAGATGTTCAGACAGCTACATTTTTAATGACTATCGGTGAAGATGCAAGGCGTGTTTTCCGCACCTTCAAGTTTGAGAACGAGGAGCAGAAGAATGATCGGAAAGCATTAATGCAGAAGTTCGAAGAACATTACAGACCAGTTACAAATCTCACCTACAACGAGTTTCGGTTTGGTTCCAGGAACCAGCGCGAGGGCGAGTCATTTAATGAATGGCTCACAGAACTGAAGACTCTAGCTGCGCACTGTGAATTTGGCGAGATTGAAGATAGACTTCTACGCAGTAGAATAATCCTTGGAATAAGAGACAAAGAACTGCAGCAGAGACTTATTTCTGAAAATCCGAACTACGCAAGAACGGTTGAGATCTGCCGTGCTAAAGAACAGAGCAAAGAACAGGTCGCTGAAATCCGAGGCAGCCAGGGCGGCAGCACTTCTTTTGAATCGGAAATCAACATTGACGCTATAAAAGCAAAGACTGCCACCTGCCCGAAATGTGGCTTACAACATCAAAAAGCGGCAAGATGCCCAGCAATAGGGAGGTATTGCAAAAATCGCAATGGCCGAAACCATTTTGCTAGTGTATGCCGCACACGAAGCTCGAAAACACGGCCAGAAAGACGGCACGTGCGACAGGTGGAAATGACTGGCGGCGAAGATGGGATTGGCGACGAGACATAAGGAAGTATGTCTCGTCGCCAATCCCATCTTCGTCGCCAGTCATTTCCACCTACTTCCTTCAAGCGTTGGAAGTTCAAGCGGTCACGAGTGACGAGCACTGGGTGTCAGTGTTAAATGTGGCTGGTATCATGACCAAATGTAAGATAGACACAGGGGCGAACTGTTGTGTTATGCCAGAAACGGTCTTTCGAAAGTTGTCCGCGGCGCCTGCGCAGAACTGTTACGCAACATTGCGTACGTTTTTCGGCCACACAGAACGAGCAATCGGAAAGATAAATCTGCTCGTGTCTAATAAGACTCGAAGCACCGAGGTTACGTTTTTTGTTGTTGTCCAAGATGTACCAGTTACATTAAGCGGACACGTCGCTGAGAAACTGGGCCTGATAAAACGCATAGATGCCGTCAACGAAGTGTCCGAGATCCTCATATCTGGCTTTGAAGACGTCTTCCAGGGTCTAGGACAACTTGAGGGCATCGCCTATCGCCTGCAGCTGAAGCCCGATGTACGACCAACCATAAAACCAGCGAGGAGAATTCCCGTCGCCCTCCAAGAGCCCGTGAAAGCGAAGCTCGACGAGATGGAACGCGATGGCGTCATTGCAAAGATGACAGAGCCCTGCTCGTGGTCTAGCTATATGGTCGTAGTACTGAAAAAGGATAAGATACGCATATGCTTGGATCCTTCCGACTTAAACAAGGCGATTTTGCGGGAGCATTACCATATGCCTACATTGGAAGACGTACTGCCGCGGCTGCAAGGAGCCAAGTATTTTTCTACCCTCGATGCCGCGTCAGGGTTCTGGCAAATAACCCTCGACGAAGAAAGTTCGCGCGTTTGCACCATGAGCACGCCGTTCGGAAGGTACAGATTTCTGCGCATGCCATTCGGCATCACATCAGCACCAGAGGTTTTTCAACGCGCCATGCACGAGGTCGTGGGAAGCTTGGCTGGCGTAGCTGTCGTAATGGACGATATATTGGTCTGGGGAAAGACAAGGCAGGAGCACGACACGAACCTCACCGCCTTGCTTGAACGCTGTAGGGAACGTAATCTAAAGCTCAATAAAAAGAAGTGCCAATTCTTGCAGGCCAGTGTACGTTACATGGGCCACCTCCTCACCGCTGAAGGACTGTCACTGGACCCAGCCAGAGTTCAAGACATCATGCAAGTTCCACCGCCGAAGAACCGTAAGGAGCTTCAAGTGTTCCTTGGAATGATAAACTTTGTGTCTCGGTTCATCCCAAACCTGTATGTCGCATCTGCACCTATTCGGGAGCTTCTTAAGAAGGACGTCGCTTGGACGTGGACAGAAGTGCAGGAAAACAGTTTCCAAAAGTTACGAGCTAGTCTTGCCACAGCACCAGTCCTAGCATACTTTGACCAGTCTAAGCCAGTGAAACTGTCCGTGGACGCGAGCCAGTACGGTGTCGGAGCAGTCATCGTGCAAGATGACCATCCCATTGCATATTCGTCCCGCTCCTTAACTGCCACACAACAGCGGTACGCACAAATTGAAAAGGAAACCCTAGCCATAGTTCATGGCTGCATGAAATTCAAGGACTACATACTCGGTCAACCACTAGTCACGGTAGAATCGGACCACCGACCACTGGAATCGATTTTCAAGAAACCACTTTGCGATTGCCCTCTTCGCCTTCAACGCATGCGCCTCACGCTTCAAAGATTCCCTATCAGCGTGATATACAAACCAGGAAAGGAACTGTCTTTGGCCAACGCACTTTCACGCTTTCCTTGCAAAACAGAGCTGGTGGATGAAACAGAGCACTTTGAAGTCAATGTTGTTTCTTCGTTACCTGTTTCAGATCAACAGCTGCTCAGTATCAGAACGGAGACTGCTAAGGACACCCTCATGACCGAACTCTGCCGTTACGCGAGTACAGAGTGGCCCAAAAGCAAGCAGCAGCTCCCGGATGCCTTAAAGCCATACTGGAGCTACCGTGATGAGCTACACGTCGAGGATGGGCTGCTTCTCAGAAGCAACAAGCTTGTAATTCCTCCATCAAAACGCAAGGAAGTTCTCGGCCTGCTCCACGCTGCACATTGCGGCGAAGACAAAATGAAGGCGAGAGCAAGACAGGTAATGTACTGGCCAAACATGAACGCCAACATTTCTGATGTAGCGAAGTCATGCGCCGTTTGCGACGAGTACAAAAAAAGAAATGCAAGGCTGCCCATGCTGAGCCACGAACTACCGAGTTTGCCATGGCAGGTTGTTGGGGTCGATCTTTTTCACCACGAAGGCAATGATTACCTCATAGTGGTAGATTCCTACTTGTTTTTCTTCGAGGTTCGCAAGCTTAGTCGGACTACCGCTGCTGTTGTGATCAACGCAAGTGCAGAAATCTTCGCGACATATGGCATTCCCGCCAAACTGTGCACTGACAACGGCCCTCCTTTCAACAGTGCAACATTTCAAGCATTCACAGGTCAATTTAATATCAGCCACACCACTTCTAGCCCGTACCATCCGCGCGCCAACGGCTTGGCAGAGCGTGCCGTTCAGGAAGCTAAACATCTGCTAAACAAATGCCCGTTTTCTACCCTTGAATTTTACAGTGCGTTGTTGGAGTGGCGGAATACTCCGAGGGACGAACAGTTGCAGTCGCCAGCTCAAAGGCTCATGGGACGTCACACCAGAAGCCAACTCCCGGTTCTCAACTGTCACCTGGAGCCCAAGACGATACCCACGGAAGCAGTCCGTCAGCGACTACAAGAAATACGACATAAACAGCGTTCCTACTACAACAGAACGACACGGGCTTTGCCAGACCTTCGTAGCGGAAACAGAGTGTCCGTATACGACACCCAAAGCAGAACGTGGGCACCGGCCATGGTAATTGGTCCTGCAGGGCCACCGCGATCCTACTTAGTGGCTACAGACAGTGGACAGCAGTTACGCCGTACGAGAGAGCATCTCAGGGTCACAGATGCTGCTCAGCCTGCTGAATCACAAGCAGAAACCCGAGGACAGGCTGTGCCAAGTACGCCAGCAGACGCATTTCAAGCCCCACTTCGAAGAAGTGAACGGGTACGCCAAGAGCCGCAACGTTATCCACTTCCTGAACGTAAATAGCAAAGCGATCCTTGTTTGGAAATGAAAATGTTCTTCAATGTTCCTTCGTTGTTCTTTCTTTTTTTTTTCTCGCAAAGAAGGGAAGATGTACTGGATCGCAATATCATGCCTGGAAGTCAACCAGTGCGCATGTGCAACACGCCCCCTTATTATCGCACCGCTTCTTATATACCCGGCTGCGTTTCGGAATAAAGTGCTTTTTGTTACCTGCTACTCGTCTGGCTTACACTAGTTTCCTCCTTTTTATTACGGCTACACCCTTGCCTGGCGATTATGACAAGCAAGGACTGGACGCATTTCGAATGTATAAGGCCTTAAGACTATAGAGGCTGCGTACTGCGCAGAGAGCTATATTCAAGTACGCGGGAGTATTTTACGAGCAGCAAATGAGGGTAATGTTTCGCAGATGTTTTTTTGAACAGGGCGGTGCATGATGAAGTCTGATTTCCAGAGAAAACAACTTTCCAGTATGTAACGGTTCGCGCATTACAGAACGTTCCAACCTTCTCATTTTTTTGTACCTTTTTTTTCATGCGTGGGATCGAATAGTAGCGAAAAATAAATGAAATATAAGAATTTTGAGATCATGACTTTTATGCTTTTTGCATAAAAATCCCACTTTAAAAATAAATACGGAGCGGCAGGAAGTGATGGACGGTGTAAAAAGTTGTAAAAGTAGGTACGTTCTTCTAAGCGTATAACTTCTGAAATAGAATTGGCGTTGTGTTTGGTTATTACAAATTGCTGGTCCACATGGCTTACGTTTGCTTTGAGGTAGTTCTGAAATTCATGAAAGACAGTCTTGGTTTATCGTTTGCGGTACCTTTAGAAATGAACAAAAACGGCTTTTTGGGCTTTGTAGACAAATATACAGGGTCTAATTACCGCGAATGCATTCAAAAATTCTTAAAAGTTGTCTGTGGGATGTAGCACAATTCTAGTACATGAGCTGGTCTACTCGAAGCCGCGCACACTACTTGCACAACAGGTTGAAATGCATCATCGACTAATTAACAAAAAGTCACTAGTTAGCTTTTGGCTAATTAGCTTATGGTCCATACTGCAATTTACAAATTCTAGCTGCGGAGTTTGCAGGACGGATCCACTTGGAATGAAATCTCAGGATGATACCAGTTTCAAGACATTATTTTCCGAACTTTGTGGACAAATGCATTGGGGTTTGAATTACTTCTTTGCTTGAATGCAGAAAACGACGTTTTGTTGAGAAAGTAACCGGGATGCCAATGCATATCTCCGCAGCTAAGTTCGGGAATTAATATCTCGAAACTGGGGTTATCAAGATAATTCATTCCAAGTAGATACCGTCTTGCGAACTCCACGGCTAGAATTTGTAAATTGCGATACGGGCCATAAGCTAATTAGTTAAAAAGTCATTAGTGAATTTTTGTTAATTAGTCATTTATGAATTTCAACTTCTTGTGCAAGTTATACCCGCCTCTTCCAGTAGACCAGCTCATGAACTAGAATTGTGCTACCCGCGAAAGGCAACCTGCCATTTCGGCTACCTGCGAAACACATGATATGTCTGGCAGCGAAAAAAAAAAAAACCTCTGCGTGTTATAAACACTGCCTATTTATTTCGAAAGTGTAATGCAGACGCTGTCTTGCACTGGACGGGCCCAGTGTTCTCTTTTACAACCTCTTCAATTTTATCGTCTAATGTAGAGTTTCTTGCAACGCGAGCGAGAGAAATGAAAATCATCAACTCGACACAACAACGCACTATATATTCATACCCTAAACTATTAAATAAGATTATAGGGTTTTACGTGCCGAAAACCACTTTCTGATTATAAGGCATGCCGTAGTTGAGGACTCCGAAAATTTCGACTACCTCGGGCTCTTTAACATGCATTTAGATCTAATTACACGGGTGTTTTCGCATTTCGACCCCATCGCGAGGTCGCGAGATTCGATCTCGCGACCTCGTGCTCAGCAGCCCAGCACCATAGCCGCTGAGCAACCACGGCGGGTTACCGTAAACTCTACGCTTACTTATATTCAGTGTTTTACCAAGACTCCAATTTCGTACGCAGGATAACTTCGCATAAAACGTCTATGGAAATATCTCATGCATTCTTAGGGTAGTTTCGGTAATTTACATTACCGATATACCATTGCAGACATACGTTTTTGTATTTACCTCTACGGACCCAATTAATGCCATCAAAAATTGTAACTTCGAAATTTAGTTTTACTATATATTAAGGACGGTAATTTGGATTTGTATTCAAAGTTTCGAATACGAATACGAAATGTTAGTGCGTAGGAACCAATTCGTATTGGAAAATGAAGTATTTAGTATATTCATATACTCAAACCTGACCAATGTTTCCAGCAACCAACTGTTTAAGTTGATTTCTCTGCTCCATCGGCTAAACTTAGTATCGCTAATTATAAGAAGTTCGAACACAATAAAGGTTTCTGAAGCAACGCTAAAACAGGATGCGTAACGCAAGCTTTGTTTTAGGTATCGCTGCTGAAACCCGCAACTAAACCACTGATCTTTTCCTTGTAGTCTGTCATGTTATGTTTTGGCAGCTCAGCTATGTAGCAGTTTCATCTTTTGTGCTAGAACGAGTGGCGCCTTACGTGCAACATTCTTTTTTACATGTGTCTATGGCAAACAAGTCCTTCAGCGTCTGTTTTTTTCTAACTTTTGCACAGCTCTTCTCTTTTTACGAATAATCTTTTTGACGTTTTTGAGAAGCTAGTCATACAGCAGGTATTCTTTTTGGAGGGCTTGTTTGCAAACAGGCTGTATTGTTGAGACGCTATTCACCCACTGTTTTCCCGCCAACGTTTATGACTGGAAGTGGGCAGTCAGTGCTCTAATGAGTAGTGCGTCGGGCCGTCATGCTGATGGGACAGGGTTCGAAACCAACCGCTGGATCAACTTGGGTCACGGGGTGTGGGTCACTATGCCTGTCGCACTCGGTCTCTGGGCCGCTCTTCACCTGACTCCAACTTGGGCACTAGGTATACCCAACTAGATACATGCCGCTCCTCAATTAATCTTTTTGAAGAGAACTTGAGTCACTGTGTATACCCATTGGGTAGGTGCTGCTTTTCAGTCAGCCTCCTTGACAGCTGAATTTGGGTCACTGGGTATGTTCCACTGGTTATGCGCCACTTTTCCATCAACTTTTTTTTTGACGTCAACTTGGGTAACGATGTGCCACTTATTATGTGCCGATCTTTCATGGCAAAATAATCATTCAAAATCTATCCGGTGTAGGGCGGAATCGAAGCCACGTCATATATATTCAGAGAAACTGGGACGGATGCACATTCACATGAACGCCACGCACGGACTTCATGACGGCGCCGCTGAGTGGCGCTGCGTGCCCACAGTGGAGAGAAGGATAGGAGACCGACTGCATACACGCTCCGTACGTGACGCGTCCCTGCGGTGTCAACCCGGCGTGTCGCTAAATTGCTTCATTGCTAGTCGTATTGAGGTCGACAATCATCGCGCGATTAGTTCTGCCGCAATTTTTCTAATAACTGTTTTTTCTGATAACTCTTTTTAAAGTGCATGGTAAGTTATATTCCGATCGTTGCGAAGACCGATGTTGGTATTCCCCAATTGTGGAGTGCTATAAGAAGTAAAAATATGTTGTCAACAGCAAATGTTCTACAATTCGTGTTTATCAGAAAATTTGGACTGGTAAATGAAAAGGGAGTTTGTTTAATTAGTTACTTTCAAACTTATGCAATAAAACGAGAATATAATGAAATAGTAACGCTATATTATTCTCTAATAAAATTTGCCCTAATAGGTTCACAAGGCTTAGGCAAACTGTGTATTCAATAACTTCAAGATTGTTGAGTGAAATTCTCTTCCCTCTCAATAGAATAAATATGTTTGCAGCAAAGTTCGAAGTGGCACGATCGAAGAGACCTGTTATGAGGTGCTATAGCAATAGCAGTATCGCTATATATTTGGCGAGCCATTGTTTTAATCTGAAGAGGAGGTCGCAAAACATTTAAGATACCACTGAAAATCGATGAACACAACCTAAATACTACAGAATGCAAATGCAAGACATGGTCAACAAGATGTTGAAGAATACAAATTATGATCATATTTATCGGTGAGCTCTCTAATTTAAAGCTTATAACGAAATAGTACTGCAATGCCCGGCACTTTGGAAAAAGCTGCAGTCGAATATAATGCTCTTGGTGCTCCCGAAAACCTCGGCTTTCTTGCTCGTGAGAAGTTCTACTAATAGGCAGAGCCTTTATAGACTCAAGAAGGATTATCTCATTTTTCTCCGTAGTATGTACTGTGTCATAAGCTGAAGTAGTTTATTGGAAAAATAAATTTTTATTGTGCAGGTATCGCTTTTGTGACATGCTTTTTTTGGCATATGTGGAAGAAACGCTCGCAAGGCTGTCGATCAGATAAAAAGCATTTATTTCTATCCCCTGCTAACTTTATAGATCCTGGCTATAACTTTGGGCAGCGGCAACCTGGGACACAAACAGCAGAAATACGCCATAACGCTAACTCGGAAATGGGAAAATGGCGATGGAGGCTGTTTTCATGTTTCTTAAATAGGCTGTTCAAAAAATTCCTGTCTAGGGAAAGGCAGTATTAGATTTTCTTGTGACGTATACGCGCGTTCTTCTAAAATACTTGTATAGTCTTGTTATGAGCTACGGCTTTCTTCATCCTCGAAAAGTACAGAGAGGAGGTCGGCATGAGCTAAGCCTGAAATGTGGCAGCACCATTTTGGACCATTGTTTTTCTTTATTTGGTTTTTTTTTCAGACACAGCGTAGTTTAAACTGCGTCATTTTTACCGCTCCACTTTAACCGAAGGGAATTTCCAAGCCCTTTTTACCGTGAATACTTATCGTCTGTTTCGCTGACTGCCGAAAACCACGCACGAACACCAGGACGGTTGCAGACGATTTCGTTAAGCAGACGAGAAAACGGAGTACATTTCTGCTATGTGATGGAGGTCATCTTCGCAAGTGAACGGTTTGAAAATGAAAAAAAAAGTGCGTCTTTTATCTTGTAATGTGCTTGCGACGTGAGCTTCCCTGTACCTCTTTGGTTAAGCACAAGCCGCCTCATGACAGTTTCAGGTAAATGGGCGCAATCAGTTGTCTTTCGCAACAAATAATAAAACAATGAGATTACGCTTGCGTCAAGACAGTGGAGATTTACTTTAGTTGTGCTAGCAATTTTTATTGCGAAGCAATACTACTTTAGGTCTCACTTCAGCCCGTTCCGTGGCGAGGCGGTGGTAGGCACCATTGACCTTTAGCGTGACCTCGCTGCGTGACGTCACACCACGTGACCTAGAGTGACGTCACACCAGCTGTGTAAAAACGGGGCCCCATCTCACGCCGTCGCGAGGCGAGGCGGTAGCCACCAACGGCGGCCTAACTCCTGCTCCTCTCACCAGGGGCGCGGCGCCCGAGTCATCCTCGCGTGTCGCGACATCAGCAGCGGCCTCCTCGCAGACGCCGACGTTCGGCAGGTGTCGAGCATCGAGAACGTCGTCATGCGCAACTTTGACTTCTCGTCCTTCAGCTCGATACGGGCGTTCGCCAACGGCGTGCTCACGTCCGAGATGCACCTGGACGTGCTGGTGCTCAGATAATTCACTGTAAGCCGTAACACAAGCATAACCCAAGACTACCACCAGCCATACTACCAGCTGATCCCAGAATAACACACTATTGCTTCGCAATCACCAGGCTTAACCAAGCTAAGCCACGGCCGTTTTTTTTCATTTCCCTGTCGAAAAATTACTTTTCTAACGCCCTTTCAAATTTATCAGCACATTATCAGCAGGCTCAATGAGCAATTCGAAGTGCAGTACAGTTGCTATTTATGGTATTTGCTTTAAACTACAAACCATGCACACGTACAGTAGTGGTTGGTCAATAGTAATATTGAAACATACATGAAGGCTAGGAAAACCAACATTGCTCGATAATTATAGTTGCATGTGACGGAGAGCTTCTATCTTTAGTGTTAAGTGGAAAGGGATGCCTTTAACTACCCATCCATGGAATATACAGGGTCAAAAGTAATGTGCTTATATCGGGTGTGGCTACGTGCTAAGTGTTGAATTCATAGTGAAGGGTAAATAAATACCACTTTAGCAGTCAGCAATAAAATGCAGTAAGGTCTACAATGTTTTCCTCCACAAACCGGCCCTCAGTGTTTCTGGGTCATGAGTAAACGATGAGTTCAGTAGAAATCACTATATTGAAGGAAGTTTCGTAAAAGCTAGTTTACGTATACGCTAAAGCAGTGCACAGATACAAAGCAGACCCACAGAAGATTCGCAACAAAAGAAACGCTTCGTCAATGCTAACGAAAAGTGTTCTCGTTCGCGAATTGAAACCAGCATCTCCTCGTTTCGAGGCTTAAGAAAGGTTTCTCGATGTGTGCAGGAGAAGTTTGCCTCGCCATACGTCTTGCATTCAATGTTCCGGGTGTTGAGCGTACCGTTGTTAAGACGAAGCTAAAGTTGAGAAGTTCGTGTGTAAATCGTGGGAACAGACGAATCGTCTTTCTGGGCGCGCAATGCACCGTATTGGACGAGTTTTGTAGCATTTAGGCGGAGAAGTTGAAATATAACGAGTGTATCAAATTTTCGAGGCCACCAATTTGTCAAGATAAGTTGTTTTCATTTGCGAAGTTCAGAGAATGAAAATACAGAGGAAATTCGCAGAACGAACTTATGTTTCTATGGGCGGATTTGTTTTGCGAGATGTTCTTCCTATGGCTAATAGGTTGTCATTGTATCAAATGGGAAAGCTGCTAAATTGTACTTGAAGCTAAGGTAATTAGGCTCAGCGCGAATTATTATTACTCCAACGTGTTAGAAAAATTCGTTGATTTATTTAATTATAGAATGAATAACAATGAAGTTCGTGAAATAAGGGTTACAAATGAAAGAAGAGGGACTATTAACAATTGTGCTCACACTACGAGAGGGCGAATATTGGAAGTTTTGATTATGAACCGAATTTTATATCCTAACAAGTAGTATTCGTGTTTGAAAAAAAAAATGAAATGTACAGTATTTTTCAACGTGTTATAATAACTAAATATTTCGCAATACACGACTGTTAGTCTTATTACGTTTCTCCGCCTGTTAAACAAAGCATCGGTAAGTAATGAAGTGAGACGACGACTAATTTTTTCGAAGCAATGCTGAAACTAGATGGGTAATGCAATCTTTGTTTTCGGTTTCGCGAAGGAAGCCTACATGTCACCCTATGGTGTGTGCTCGTAGTCGGCCCTTTAGGGCTCTAGTAAGTCCAGATAAGTAGCAGTTTAGTTTTAGTCATGACGTACACATGATATATTAGACACTATTTATCGACCCTGGTCACGCTGAAGTAGTCCTTTTGAGGCTGACCGAAAAACCCCCTCCCAACCCAGCGTGAGTAGCCGTATGAAACCTATTAAACGGCTGCCTAGAATGAAACATTGTCGTATGATGAGTCGCGAGACGCTCATTACGCGGTCACCATGACGCTTGAGGTGACACATGAGACCACCGACCATGTAAAAGTCCAGTTCGCAAGTTTTTCATTTTTGAAGATTATGCAGGAAACGAAGTATTCAACACAATAGTACTAAATACAAAGGAGACGTGGTGCAAGTCGGTGTTCTCGTTATCATCAACCATGAATGATTAGGATAAACACTTCTGCTTCAGACGAACAGCAACACCAACATTTAGTTAATATGGTACAAACTCTTCAATAACCTTCGTTTATTTCCTTGCTCACTTCTATTCTTTTCTTTCATTATTTTCCGTTTATCATCATGTTCTTACAGTCTCGGCGCACGTCATGATTTCGCACGGAAAAAAAAGAACGGAACGTTTGGAACGGGGTTGACAGCATCTGCAGCACTTGTGTATTCTCTCCATGACTCGGCTAAGTTTCAAAAATCGGGCACAAAGGCATCACCATATCCGATCATTCGAAACAGAATACCAAGTACACTAGATCAATTACGCCTGATCACCAGGTAAACCTGTTACAGGAACCGTTTCGTAGGCCCATTCACGAAAGAAAGCACAACTACGAAAAGGGCCACGGATTCCCTCAATCCATTCCAAGCCAATTTCGCCAACTCGCTCAACAACGGTGAACAACAACGTTGCAAGAGACAGCTGTCGGGTAACCCAGCAGTCGACCTAATTCTATGCCCCATTAGGGACTAGGTCGCGCGTGCCTGTCGCCAAGTTTCCGTACTTACGCCGCACACCCCTTTAGCCAAGGCCAGCCCAGTCGTTGCCAGAAACATGCGAAGTCCCAGCTTGCATGGGAGTAATGAGGCTTTCTGTGGTTAACCCCAGAAAGCCTAGTGAATCATTTTCTTGCGTTGAGTTTGATGTCTCGTAATGCGCATTGAAGCATCGGAACATTAACGCAAGGTACGGGTAGCTTTTCTGAGATGTTGGAACAAAGTTTCAGTTGTCACTTAGTCGAAGCAAACAAACAATGATTGGCTAATTTTTATAGTAACTAATTTTTAAATTTGTGAAATTTTTCTTACGAGTGCACTTTTCATACACCCAAATACAAATGATCAAAAATCTTTTATGAAACGGCATTTCACCTTCGGGGGGTTAGGATCTATGGTAGGAGAGAAATAAAAAAGACAAGTAGACATCAGCCATAATACTCTAAACTCCATTAGTGCTACAACGGCACCTTCTCGAATCCCATTCTGTCATCGTGTCATTATCGCATCCTGTCTTTACAATGCCTTCACAAAGTCGTCTCGTGCCCTACAGCGGATGCAGACGACTTATGACAGGGGCACTTTCTGTGGCCGCCTAAATACATCCACTCGCACTAACAACGAGTCGGTATGAACCGAATTTGGACAGGGATCGAACAGTGAGCAAACGTAGCCTTCAGCTAATGACTGTTGTTTCGCTAAAGATATGGACGTCGGTCCACAGCCACTGTCAGGAAGTGTTCAGCGCATTCAGAACCGTCAGAGGTTTGTGTTGGGTATCTATAGAAAAGTAAAATGTTATCTGTGACAAACCTCATGAATATAACAAAAGAATTTTCAGCCCGTTAGGTAAACGAACTATTTTGTAAGGAAATGACTTTCGACATTCGCCTTTTTTGTTGACTGCGCCTAATTTATATCGTGCTTCGTTTTTCAATGTTGAACAGCCAACTTCTTGGCCTCTAAAATTTACGTAGTGTGGGGTTATGCTGTGCATGAAAGTACAGGCCGCGCTACTGTATATCTGCCAAGGAGGAAAGGCACATTGGAGGAATGCATGCCACCATGAGAAACCTCTAAAGTTTAGAAAGCTGTTCGAGCGTTTGCGCCGTTGTCAGCCCTGGGCGATGATGGCAAGTTGCTTGTGTGAAGGTAAAGACTCACCTGTGAGATGCTGCTCAACAAAAACAGATTTATGATGGCTGTGCAGAGGATAAGTGTGCATTTCATCACTGGTTGAGCTCAAAATACAGGGGAAGAAAAACGCTTCGCAAGAATGCAGTTATGTGGCCACCTGTACAGCCACAAAATATACCAAACGCATTTGTAGCCATGTCGGAAAAGAGAACGAGTAGGGCTCCCTGTCACTAATTAGGCGAAAAAACGAGAAAAAAATATAAATTACCGTTTCAAAGCGATGCGCCACCATATTGGAGCAAATTTCTTTTTTTCGCATTCGATTGTTTTTTGTTTTTTTGCCGGCACCGAGCCAAAATTTTGGTTGAAACGTTGCCAAATACGGCAGCGCTTTTGTGGAGGCCGTTCTTTGACAAATACAGTGCTGGCAAGTGAATAGCTTATTAACAATTTACTTTGTTATAGATCTCACACAATACGAATATAAGTATTTGCTTTAGGAATGCATTTTCATTGTCTAGTTCTTTGCAGAGAAGCTCAACTTTCTCAATTTTCCACTCTAAGCACTTGTAAACATTCGTACCAACGAGGTCAACACTCCACCGTTGCCTAGTCACTGCCAACTGGAATGACGGATACCGCCGATTGTCTGACATGCGACGAAGAACTAACTTTAGAGCGTCTATTCCGTGGCTGCCCATCACACGAACGTCTGAAATTTACCCATGCAGAGATTTCTGTAAGGCACTTCATAATTGCTTGAGATGAACTAGGGTATACGGCAGCTTGTAACTGAACAATGAAAATCAATGCGCGCTTGCCTGTATGCATACGGTGAACTTTTCTTTCGTCGATCTGCTCCCCCCATCATTCCGTCTCTCCCACTCCGCAGTTCCGAGTACTCAATCGGGCTCCAGCCGGGTTGACTTCCCCGCATTACCCTTACCCGTGCTTTCTCTCGAAGAAAAATAACTCCTGCACATGGCACCGCCACCAGAGCGATACTACGCTTCTTAAAGGCAACGTTTACGGAAGTGGTTGTGACCATGCATGACTCGACACATATCTGCTGGTGTGCGTATACAAGTGACTCGTCTTTTATGTTTTCAACTTAATTTGTCCGTTTTTCGCTCCCTCACACGTACACCAGCCAACTGTACGCAGTCCAATGTTTGATTCACTGCATTTCCCTCTCGACATCGTTATCTGTACATGCGAGCCATGTACATATTCGCATTTATTCCGTTATCATTGCATAAAATGAACCCAAGGAAGCTTCCCTTTACCCCATTGAATGTCCCAAATGTGCCTTGTCTAAAGTACGCGCAGCCATCGCAGAAGCATAAACGAAAATATTCGTAGCAAAACTGCGCTCATGCCTTGACAGACGCGCGTGAAGCTTGAGCAATCACCTGATCGCAAGAGAAAAGCACGTCAGCTCTTAAGTGTCACTCGAAGCCCTATGGGGTCAGCACTTTGTGAGTGGTCGGTAATGGCGGATGTCATGTAATCTTTATACGCCATCGGCTGAGAGCTGAAGTGTTGATAGCTATACTTGATGCTATGCGGACCTAGTAGCGGCGGCACATCTGTCGAAAGGGCCCGATGCAACGATATCAACCGGTGGAGCCCTTGAGTAACTCTCTATGCCACTTGCGTCACAATGATGATGATGAATTTGTTGTTTCATGGCGCAAGGGCCGAATATGACGACTGGCGTCACTAGAAGCAAAAATGGAGTACTAGGTGACGCGCGACCGCAAAGGCGAAGGCACCTCTCAGAATGTGTCTGCTCGTGGGGTGTTACGAAATGCCTGTAATGCACATCAAGAAGCGAGAACTTTTGCAGGACGAAGCTTAGAGGACATATTTTTAAACATCTTTTCTGCCTCTGAAGCTCAACCCATCTGGAGCACTCTATCCTGTTTTTCAAATTGTTTTATTCCAGGTATCTTCGTTGCGCCGAGGCCTCTTTCTGGCATTACGAAACAAAGTTCATGGATCAATATTTACCCTGGTTAACCGCAAGGTTAGGTCGACCGTAACAACTTAAAATCAAACATGAATAGGTGGCGAAAACTCCTTTGAAAAGCAAATTTAAATGAGCGTTTTTTTTTTGTTGTGAGCGTTGGACTTCTCGCTTTCCTTTGCGAGAGAAATATGCATTGTACTTGGTGTGGAATTTGATCGTCGCGATACTGTGATGTAAAAGTGAACGTTGCGACACTTACTTCACGCGTCATGAATAATATTTCCGTTTTGTCTTCTAGCCTCAAATATGATACATTTCATGAAAGTCAGAGCTTCATGTTATATATATATATATATATCTATATATATATATTGTTGCCATTAGGTGTCCCTTTAAGAGGAAGCTTTAGCTCTGGTGCTGTCATCTTAATACATGTAAAAGGAGTATTCGCTTTGCTCGGCAACCACTGCACCAGAGTTCACGAGGTTTGTTGCATTTAAAAGAAAAAGTTGAAATCTAGTGACTGTTTGTTTCGGATTCTTTATTTAGGTTGTCATCTTTTTACCAAAACTTGGCAGAAATCGAAAATTTTCAGACAACCCGACTCTCAAGTTTACAACTATAATTCAGCAAGAAAATATGATATCACAATTCTGTGAATTGCATATCATAGTACATCTAAAGCGAACAAAATTGTTGCGTTACCCATTAATCTATAAACATTCGTAATATGTAAATACAACTTTTGCAGAACTCTTGTACACAACGTAAAAAAGAATCATGTAATATATAAATTGACAAATAGAATTTGTCTGCTTTGAATGATCTAATGGATGCCATTTACAGAACCGCGATATCTGTTTTTAATGCAGAGCTATTAATTCTTAAAGTTCGTGCTCCTATCTTATCGAACTCTGAAATTTTGAAAATTTCTTTCATAACATTCAGGTCCTAAATCAAATTTCCATTCACTAGAATTTGTCTTTCTCTCTCAAATGCAGCAAATTTCATTAAAAGCTGTGTAATGATTATTTAAGACAAGCCTTTTTCCCTTTTACGTGTATTCGAATAGGCCACGCCGGAGATGGGCCCGAGCTAAAGCTTCTTCTTAAGAGGAAGCTTTAGCTCGGGTGCTCCTATCTAAATACATGTAAAAGGAGAATTCGTTTTTCTCGGCAACCACTGCACCAAATTTGACGAGGTTTGTTGCTTTTAAAAGAAAAACTTAAAATCTAGTGACTGTTGGTTTCGAATTTTTTATTTATGTCCTTAATGTTTTATTAAAATGTGACAAATATCGCAAATTTTCAAAAAAAGAAACTATCAAGTTTACAACTCTGTAACTCTAACAGGGAAAACGATAATACAATTCTTTGAATCGCATCTAATAGTACATCTAAAGCGGACAAAATTGATATGCTATACATGAATCTAAAAAAATTCAGTAGTATGAGAATACAGCTTTTGCAGTACCTTTGTAAACAACGTAACAAATTCACGTAAGATGAAAACTGACATATCAAATTTGTCCGCTTTGAATGGTCTAATGGATGCCGTTTACAGAATCGCGATATCTGTTCTTGATGCAGAGCTATTAGCTTGTAAACTTCGTGCTTCTATTTTTTTTCAAACGTCTGAATTTTTGAAAATCCTTTTAACAAAATTCAAGCCCTAAATCGAAATTCCGCTTCCAACAGTCACTAGAATTTAACTTTCTCTCTCAAATGCAACAAATTTCATTAAAATCGGTCCAGGGGTTATATCAGAAAAACGTTTTTGCGTTTTTACATGTATTTGAATAGGCCGCGTCGGAGTTGGGCCGGAGCTAAAGCTTCCTCTTAAGGTTTAAAGTTGACTAAACCAGAAGGCTGCATGAAAACCTCATTCAAAGCTATGCTCTTTAGCCAGAAGAGAATTCTCAAGAGCGAATAATCAGTGTCTGGTTTAGAGAAAATGCTCTAATTGTGAAGGTCGCTAGGAAGGTAACCGCGGCCTTAACGTGGTCATCGATCGAGTAGGATTGAGTCACTATGCGGCTGTAACCGGTGCGTTACAGCATCGGACAAGATGCCTAAGCGCATAAAGCATTTGCGGCCGGGTAACGCTCACACTCCACGCGCAGTTCGAACAACGATACGCGCCGCTAATGCAAGGGAATGTATCGGGAGAAAGCGTATGTGCTTCATCCGCCGGTGCGCTCGTTCACAAGTATGCCTTGACGCTTCTGCCAGATAAGAATTTAGCTGGACAAGTTGACAACGTGGCCTCGCTTTACGGGGTTTGATCCGTCTGAAATGCACTTGAATCTTCTCTCATTTTGTACGATAATCAACGCTTTTTCCTCTGTAAAACAGAGTAATAGATGTCTAACGAACAAATAAAGCAACACCGTTAGGTTGGTACAAAACAACAAGCCTGTGTGTGTGTGCGCGTGTGTGTGCGCGTGTGTGTGTGCGTGTGTGTGCGCGTGCGTGCGTGCGTGCGCGCGCGCCCGAAACTCATAAAAGTGCATGAAGATGGAAAAATAAAAAGATAAAGAGAGCAAGCGAGCTATTGCCCTGTCCTTGAAAGAGTGAACTTGTATTTATAGCAATTCCTTTACTCCGTCTCGGCATCTCCTGAAATAAACTGCTTTAACCTTTTTATCCAAGCTCTGAGAGATTATAACCTCGAACTATGATTCAGACGTCAGGACTATTAAACGAGTAAACAAGAAAGGAATGAGAATTGTTGGAAATCAAAATGGACTAACATCCTGGACATATCTGGCCTTGACCGCGAACATATGCTGCCGAACGTTTTCCACTCCTTAGTAATGCGGCTTCTGTAAAATAATATTTCGCTGCGCCGATAAGCTTTAGCTGTGAATAGCGCATGTGTGAAATAAAAATAGCGAAAATACTGCCTCTTGTGTGACGATTGAATTGCGGAGTGTTGTAAAAAGTAATGCTTCTTACTTCTCGACCTTTAAGTTCTAGAGAAATTGCCATAATCTCTAGGTATACAAAAAAAAAATGTAAGGTAATTTTCTCGATTCCGATATACCTGAAAAGCTAGTGAGGGCCTTTTCGATTTCCAATATGACTCTGAGCTCTGGCGATCACCGGCACGTAATTGGATTTCCAAAAAAATTCACGTGCTACGAGTCCTTACAACTTATACTGACAAACATATTGGGTCTCGTGTTTAGCTAAGGAAAATCAATTCAACCCGTGTGGAGAGTACTTTCTTATCGCAATGATGTGGGTTGCTCCTGGGCCATTTTACTGGGATTTATGTTTGGACGAAGCACTACATATGCCGGTTATTATGGATGTGCAAATATTCACTTCGCAAAATAAATTATCGGAATGTTTTAAGACCTTAGTAATATCTTGTATTAGACGAAATTTAAAACGTGGCTTGGAATTTTGTTTAATGATTCGAATTCAAAACTGCATGCTCAGTAAGAATGATAGTTTGAACCTTTGTATCAACATTCCTGCTGAGCACTTCGGTTGCCATGGCAAACAGTGATGGAATATCTTTACGTCATCAAAAAGCACGAAACCCCGACATAAAAAAAAACAGAAAGCAAAGAATGCCTGGCCATTCCTCACACAAACGTTCGCAAAAAGCTTGTTTCTGCCAATCACAAAATGCTGAAAAGGCATCGGAAGTTGAACTGCTCAACTACTATTGGAGAAATGTACAATAAGCGCAGCTATCACGTTTGCGCTACAGACAAATTAGAGGCGCTTTGCGTGCTTCCCAAAATTAAGGAAATGCTATGAACTACTCGCACACTATTCGTAAACGAAATGCACGCGAATGCCACGTGATAAGCTTTCATTCCGGCTTTTTTTTTTTTTTGTCTTTTTCACCCGCGTCTTGTTTCGCCTGCTCTGCTTCCTAGGTACGCCTATGCACTGTGGAATGTGGACTGACGGCTTTTCGATTTGGGCGCAATTATTTCGCATCGGAAAACCTTTTTACGACTGCGTTGAGTGTGAAAGATTTTCTTTTTACGGCAGATCATGTGACAATAACTCTTGCAGCCGGATCCGTAGCACTGCAACGCACGAAAAACTAGTTTTTCCCGCACGTCACCCAAAACTATATTTCACTCTATGCAGACTTTGTTTTCTGCACTAGACCTCAGCCTGTTATGTTGTTCTTTTTTTATTCAAATGAGGTTGCTGAGTTTTAAGCAGTTGGAAGGAAGGACATGTACAATTATTCAACGCTGCGCATTCCTTTGCACGTGTAATGCTGCAGGGGACTGTTCCACATGGAACAGCTTAGTTTAGTAATGCATTTATAGAATTGCATCACTGTGAGCGGTAAACCACTGCTGCGCGCGATTCAAGAACGAAGAAACGTGAGCATAACGCTCGTCAGAACTTCTATTGCAAAAAAAAAAAACAGCAAGAAAATGTCTTTAGCAAGTCGGTTTCATTGTTGTAACTGACTTCAACGGTCAGTAAGTTGACAAATTCCTATGAGCCCCACAGTCACTGACTTTCTGCGCGCATTCATAGTAAAAAACCGCCACATATCAAACTGGATTTATTGACCACGTTACCGCTATTTTATGGACCTATGTGTATATATCGTGGGAGGCCGGACGTCCCGGTCAGTTTTTATAGAACAATTTCTTTGGTCTTCGAAACAGCTAATCAAAAAGAAAAATACGCAGACCATAGGCATTAAGGAAACCTATAATAAGGCAGTGCTAGGGCAAAAGCTAGCCTGAAGTCAATAGCGAACACTTCTAAACTGCATAGCGCCACGAATTCGCCCCACAACGCATTGCGATGAAATTATTTCACATTTTGCCCTGTGTGTACTTCCCTCCCACACTCGTAACTCGGTTAGCGCACATCAAACGAAGAATAACGCGCACCCTGTAAAGTGCAGTCTGCACCAAACAGACTCGATAGCCGAAGTACGTGCGACAGCTGCATGGTTGTTGCGTGTGGGCTAAACTAAGTTGATCGTGAAGGTGATGCGATGCCACGTGCCATCGAAAGTGATATAGCATTTCGCTAGGGAAAGATAGGGAAAAGAGCAGCTGCCCACTTTTTTGGAGTAAATTGTGGCCGTGCGACGCGACAAATGCACCAGGCAATATATGACAGACAGTGCTATATATGCCGTTGCGCCACAGAGATCAAGGTCACTGTTTCGACCCTTGCCGCGCCGCCAGCATCTTTGACGGGGGGGGGGGGGGGGAGGGGAGGGGAGATACAAAAACGCTCGTTCACTTAGCTTTACGTGCACGTTATTTATTCCAAAGTGGCCAATAGAAACCCTTATAATTAAATCGTGGTTTTTTGGCACGTAACACTTCGGAATTTTTTTTTAAACAAGCGAGAGTACACAAAACAGTTTGAATACAAGCAAATTAGTAAACAGTCTTGTGGACGAGATGTCTGCAAGGAGCCACGTCAAAGAGCGTATAAATAAATAAAACGAGAACCACCCGCATACCAATGGTAGCATTTAAACCACTTTAACAATGGACTCAAGGACGAACATTTAGAACAAGCCGAATATCTTTGTACTTTCAGAAACAAACAAATTAATCGCACGCATTTCATTTCATATTTTTTTTTATTTTCACCTTAAAGGCACGGAGGCATTACGTAAAGGAGGGCTTGAATCCTTGCGACTACGTGAACAATATCGCGTAGCAACGCATAGGAAAAAGGATTGAGGAACAAAGAATAAAAAAAATTTACCGACGATTACGTTACTTCCTAATGCGAAATTTGAGCGCAGCAAGTAAGCTGTTTCACCTTTTCGATAGATTGAGGCAAAGAAATCGAGCAACACATGTATGCGCTATCACAGAATTTTTTTTTTATTTTTCACACGTATTCCTTTAACAAAGACTCCACTAACAGTTCTTGACAGTCATGAAGGAAGCTTTGTGGTCGGAGAAATAGACTGATATATGTTCGACTTGGTACACCAATGCTTGATTCTCAAAGACGAGATCTATACAAGTGCCCGCTCTGGCAGCTCGTTTAGCAGCAGCAGCAGCAGCAGCAGCAGCAGACGCAGGACTTCCATCGGTCGTCTCGCTCATGGCTCAGAAAGAACTGGCAGATAATTTCGCAGTGGCGAACGGCAGCGGCAATTTCGGCTCGGGCGGTGCACATATACAGATCCGCCGCCACCGATCTGGCTCTCTGATTGCCACCGCACAGGGCGAACGGCAGCGGCAATTTCGGCTCGGGCGGTGCACATATACAGATCCGCCGCCACCGATCTGGCTCTCTGATTGCCACCGCACAGGGGTTGCATTGGAGGAGGAGCGAAGAAAGGAATTAAGTTCGAGCCGGCGCTTTGACAACCGGAGACTCGCAGGAAGAGGGGGGAGGGGGGCGGCGTGTACACCCAGCGGCAAACGATGGGGGCAGAAGCGCGCGCAGCAAGCGGACAACACGATAAAGGGAGGAGGGAAGAGATAGCAGCGACTGACTGATGCCGCTGACGCCGATAGTGAGTCAACCCCAGCTGCGGAGTTGGTTTCAGGGACAACGCCGCCGATGCCGACACAAACAATATGATACCCTCGCTTCCGCAGCGCTAAGAACCAGGTCTAGCCGTGGGAAGGTGGTCACGTATTCGTCGACGTGCCGGGGCCTACGTGAAATAACCGGCGCGTCGGCAACTGAAGAGCACCCTATCCGCCACACAAGAACAGGGGGGGGGGGGACCCTTTCCTCCTCTTTCTGCATGGCGGCGACGGTGTTCTATGCAGTCACGTTATCTTGACTCTCTAGCGGCGTCAGCGGCATCCAGCGGTATCAGTCGGTCGCTGCTAGCGCTGGGGGGATGAAAGGGGGGCGGAGCTGGTTACGAGGCCGACGACAACGCCGACGACGACGCGAAACCCAGGAACGGACGCCAAAGAGCTGCGCTCTAAAAAATGGGACAGGTAAGGCACCTTCACTTATTCTTAAGGACGCGCGAAGTTAAATTAAATCAGATGTCGTGTATTTACCCACAACAAGAACGTTAGCGGCACCGACGAAAATGCCCTACGAAGGTTTGAGCATAACAAGAACTCGGCATTCTGTATTGCTTGCCTAAGACAAAAGCAGGGGATCACACAGAGGCTGGTAAGAAATTGGGTTGACCTTCACTGCCATGTGACATTACAGAACCAACAAGTGGAAATAATCAGTAACTTACACACGAAAGTTTATTCCTACGTCGGCTTCCATCCCGTGTCTATACGGTGAAGCACACTAAAACGCAACAGTGAATAAGTTTACACAGGTGAAATCAATTTTTTTTATAATGTCAATCTTTTCCTCTAGGCGCGACAAGGTTGGTTGCATGGTTGAGCTGCTGTGGTGCCGAAGCGAGTACCGTGTTCTGCCGCCGAGCTCGAGGTCGAGGGCTCGATCCCCGGTTTCTGCGGTCGCGTGTATTCAGATTTGTGCGAGCGTTTACAAATTGCAGAAGATCGACATCAATGCAGAGTCCACCGCACAAGAGCGGCTATATCGCACAATGAGATTTGATTTAACACGAAAAATGAACGCAGAACTTGCCTTGTTTGCATTTAGTGCAGAAACCTCCGAGCCTGTAAAGTGAAAGATTTCGAAATATTTTATTTTTTCACGTTTGGGAGCATTTGGTGGGTGAAAATTTCGCGAAAAGGAGCTACCCATTTCCCTAGACCTGAAATGAGTCTAAGTAATTACCTAGACCCGAACTGACGCTACGAAAAACAGAAGACGTATTCGTGAACTGGTGAGCAAACTTGAGAACAGTGTAGCCACCTGCCTTAATTTTCACGTCTGCTTGACGTATCAAGCCTGCTCTCACGCGAAGGCGCACTGCATTGCTACTGCAGAAGCAGAACAAAGTTAACGTAGGTTAAGTCAGTCATTATTTAATGTCTGTTTATCATATAAATGAATGCAGCCAGCGACAATACCTTCTCAACATCCCAAAACTGACTGACCGGCTCATATACGCGTGTTAAACAGTCGTCATTCAATTACTTATTAAAAAAATGAATAAGACTGGCTAGTAACCGCAATCCATACGTGCCAAGTTAATGTTGGCCTGCACGTACTATAGGTTACAGTCACCATCGCAAAACATTTTTTTTTCGGGCCGTAAAACTCATCTGTCCCGAGAGACAGCTTGAACATCCGTAACGCCCATGCCGGAAGTTGGTATGCTGCAACTAGTCTTCGGGTCACGCGCGATGGGTTCAGCTTCAAAAAAAAAAAAAAAAAGAATGAACGACTTAACGACATCTACGTTCGAGTCCGTCCCTCATTAAATGTACCCCTTGTCGGACAAATATATTTAGACACCGCTTACGAAGCACATGCCTACCTCTCGCATGGAGTAGTTCTCATATACCGTTCTTCGTAGCAGACGAATGCCCTCCGACGGGAGTTAGAAGTGTCATTATTGGCGATGTACGAATGTGTTTCAACGGCATGTCAAGACATGTCAGGAGGGGTGCGTTCAAGTACTTTTTTTTTTACTATGGCTGAAACTATAATTATCGACTGGTAGTTTTACCACACGTCAATGTCTCTTCGTACACATAAAAGGAAAATTGTTCCAAGACACGAAGTGCCCATTCTTATTTCAGTGCCGTTAAACGTTAAAGACCTTTGCTATAAAGCAAACAATGCCATGCTGAACAGCCAGTGTTGTGAGGTGAGGCAAAAAAAATAAATAAAACACAGGCTTGTCGATTGTTGCTGCAGTGTCGTTCACAACTTCCCGCTATGTTGGGACAACATGTTTGTATAGGCCACACGGTAACGTGTGTACTAAGGAGAGGGTCAGAGAAAATAATTACTCTTACAAAGAGATTACACACCCAGAAAAATGTAGCTGTGATTTCTGTCGCACGCTCATGTGAACCACGCTTTTTCGAGACAAATGTTATTACGTGATCGATTGATCGCACGATAAGAGAGATTGATTAGGTCATTCAAATTCATGTCACTGATAAATGTGCAAGAGCGTAGTTCTGTGATCCCTCTAATAACAGATGTATATATTTAATGCCGTGCATGTTAAAAGAGAAACGCGAACTTCTTAAGCACACTTGTTGATGGGGAATGTGATCACTGTGCTTTTAATATGTTGCTTATATATTGTGTCTGAGTTCTTTAAGTTACGTTGTTTCATTGCGACAGCAATTATGTGAAGATTGCAAGCAAAATTTTGCCGTTGCCGTTGCCGTGAGGTTCCGTATATATTTAACTATATGTATGCTGTACGCCATGCCATGCTCTATGACATGCGGTATATGCTGGTTATCTTCCCACACGAATCTATTACTAAAGTTGCTCCTACCAGGTTTTGCATTCTCGACAAAATTATTCCTCAGGATTTTGACAATGGCAGCCCAGAAACAAAAGTGATGAAACAAAATCACCGATAGGGCACGCCGTTTCCGTTAAATTTTCTCAGACTTAAATATTATTGCGCGAAATAATAATGCAGCCAAAACCTTAAAACGATATAATGTTATTGGCGCGGCTGTGCATCAAATCCGGTATCGGCCCAGGAAAGAGGCTTCAAACAAACCCGATGCGGAAAAGTGGTAAAGTTGCTAAGAAAGACGCTGAATTCCATTAACAAATATAAATAAAATTGTTCGATGGCAGGATTCAAACAGAGGACCCATAGCACAACAGCTCATTTTACTTAGCTTGCGCCTACTTAATTTCATACTGCCAATACAGTATTAACTGAAGTAAACGTAAGCTGACAAAGTGAAAACCATAGTTGCACTTCATGTAATATTCTAACACGTTGCTTTCGCATTCAATGCTCCGCTCTTATGGCAAAACTGTGACATTCTTTTAAACATTTACACATAAGGCGAATGCCATTACAAAAAAATAGAGCGGTTGAGAGTTCCCGCTTCACTTTGTCTGTCTTCTTGAGTCCCTCCTAACGAGGCCCTTGTTAAACTTTTACACAGGTTGCATAAAAACGTGCTAAAGACGAAGACGAAAGGAACACATACGACCATAGCGCGTTTTTACGAAAACCATCAAGGCGAACCAACTCGCCCAAAGCAAGATATTGTTGCAAGAAAGTTTTAAGCAGGACGTCAAGCCATGAATTCTCACAAACTAAGCCCCCTCACAGTAATGCTGGCGCTAGTAAAAACACTCAATTAGTTTAGACAGGTAAACTAGTGTTTAAAAAATTATATTTTCGTTATTTGCACGGTAATTGGTTAGTTATTGCTCACCATGCTAGCTCGGTAACTACGGTCATGCACTGCTGATCTCAGGTTCGTGGAACTCAGCCTGACCTCGGCAGCGCCACATCTGTGGTGAACTAAATGCAAAATAAAAATTCACTTACGATTGCGATACTCCCTGATGCGAAATATGAGCGAAGTTTTATACGTGATAATGCATACTTAGAGCGCTAAAAACAGAAAGGACATATATAAAAGACACTCACCACACGGACTCACTCATAACCGACGTATAATGCACGTATGGAAATATACATATATAGAAAATGGTCGCATCGCACATGTCACGATGAAGTACAAAAACAGCATGCATCTGAGGCACGTGTGAACATAGACTAATAAAATGGAATTCTTTATCATGTAGTAAAAAGGACGGTTGGCTTACACACAGCGCGGCGTTTTTGGTGACATGACATGCTTCCGAGATTTCTCGTGTGGTTTGGTTTGGGTGATGGAACAAAATGACTGTGTTTTCGAAGATGGGTTTACAAGGACATGATTTGCTAATGTAAGGCGATATGAGAGGATGGCTGGCCATATAATGAATTTCTGTGCTATCTGAGGCCTAAGTTGACACATCTGCCTGTTTGGCCAATGTACATATGACCACACCTTAGGGAAATTCTGTATTGTACTCCCAGCACACAATCGACAAAACGATTAACATGTCTCTGGCTGCAACCTCTATAACCAACTGAAGGGGTCTGTGCGCTTCTACGCAAAATGCAGCAAATCCGACTAAGCATGTGTGGTGCAGAAAATGCCACCCGAACACCATAACGCATTGCCACATTTTTTTAGGCCGTGTGCACTTTTATGTACGTAGGGAACAACTGCCAATTTTTCGTTTCCTTCAATTTGAACAGAAGGACGACGCCCGCATTGTCCTTGCTTTGCAATGCGCACGAGCTTTTCACGAACAGATGTGATGAAGTTCATAGGGTAACCTGCGGCCCACCAACTAGCCCACCTGTCCATCTTTTTGCTTTAGACGTACGCGTTTTCATTTTGCGATATATCGGTTGACGCGGACAATCTGTCTCGTTCGACACATTTTAGATGGAGTGAAGTGCGGCGTGGCTGCATCGCTAACCTAGAGGTCGCCGAGAGCCAGCGCTTGGGGTCACGCGCGGGCGCGATTCACAGTCGCCGCCGTCGCCGAAAGACCTCCCAGACGAAGCGCGTTACTCTGGTGCCATCTCGTAGCGATCGTCGCCGCACTACGCTCTTCTTCTCACGCTTCGTGGTTCCGCTGCACCGTCCTCTCCCCTTTCATCCTCGCGTCTTTCATTGCCCGCTGCGCTCCCCGTTCGCTTTCATCTTTCGCTGTGCTCGTTCACTCGGTTATGCCGAGGTAGGAGGAGAGACGCCGAGTGACGCCGACACCGACGCTCACCGAAGGAACCAGCGCCCAAGAGCTGCGCTATAAAATGGCGGCAGAACCAACCCCACGATGACTGTCAAGGTTAATGGGATTAACGATGGAGTAATGCCGCGACCTGGCAACTTTTAACGCTAGAACGTTATCTAGTGAGGAGAGTCTAGCAGTGCTATTGGAGGAGTTAGAGTGCAGTAAATGGGATATAATACTGCTCGGTGAGGTTAGAAGAACGAAAGAAGCATATACAGTGCTAAAAAGCGGGCACGGCCTGTGCTACCGGGGCTTAGCGGAGAGACGAGAACTAGGAGTCGCATTCCTGATTAATAAGGATATAGCTTGTAACATATAGAGGAATTCTATACTATTAACGAGAGGGTGGCAGGTCTAGTTGTGAAACTTAATAAGAGGTACAAATTGAAGGTTGTACAGGTCTACGCCCCTACATCCAGTCATGATGACCAGGAAGTCGAAAGCTTCTATGAAGACGTGGAATCGGCGACGTGCAAAGTCACAACAAAATACACTGTACTGATGGGTGACTTCAATACCAGGGTAGGCAAGAAGCACGCTGGAGACAAGTCAGTGGGGAATATGGCATAGGTTCTAGGAATAGCAGGGGAGAGTTATTAGCAGACTTTGCAGAACGGAATAATATGCGGATAATGAATACCTTCTTGCACAAGCGGGATAGCCGAAAGTGGATGTGGAGGAACCTGAATGGCGAGACTAGAAATGAAATAGACTTCATACTCTGCACTAACCCTGGCATCATACAAGATCTGGACGTTCCACAAGGTGCGCTGCAATGGCCATAGGATGGTATGAACTAGAATTAGCCTAGACTTGAGGAGGGAACGGAAGAAACTGGTACATAAGAAGCCGGTCAATTAGTTAGCGGTAAGCGGGAAAATAGAGAAATTCCAGATCAAGCTACAGAACAGGTATTGGGATTTAACTCAGGAACAGGACCTTCTTGTTGAAGCAATCAACGACAATCTTATGGGCATCATTAAGGATTGTGTAATAGAAGTCGGTGGTAACTTCGTTAGACAGGATAACAGTAAGCTATCGCAGGAGACGAGAGATCTGATTAAGAAACGCCTTGTATGGAAGCCTCTAGCCCTACAGCTAGAATAGAACTGGCAGAACTTTCCAAGTTAATCAACAAGCGTAAGACAGCTGACATAAGGAAGTATAATATGGATAGAATTCAACATGCTCTTAGGAACGAAGGAAGCATAAAAGCAGGGAAGAAGAAACCTGGAATAGGCAAGAATCAGATGTACGCGTTAAAAGACAAAAGCGGAAATATCATTACTAATATGAATAAGCTAATTAAAGTGGCGGAGGATAGAAATTTGTACAGCACCAGTCGTACCCATGAGGATAATGGAACAGGGAATAGTCTACAGGAATTTGACATCCGAGAAGTAACGCCGACAGAAGTAAAGAAAGCCTTGAGAGAAATGCAAAGGGGGAAGGCATCTGTGGAGAAACAGGTAACAGCAGATTTGTTGACGGATGGTGGGCAAATTGTTCTAGAAGAACTGGCCACCCTGTATCCAGGAATCATGGAAGAACCCCAACATAATCCTCCTTTTTTTTCTTTAGCATAGGTAGGACATTAGGCAATAATATAACAAGAACTTGGTGGCACTGACCACCACCCCGTTCCAAATGAGACGCTCATAACATCCATCCATACATCGTCTGTTCACCGATGGCATGCGGCGAGCGCGTGCACCGATAGACACGCTGCATGAGCGGAAGCCTCTCTGCTGCGGCTGCACTGAACCCACACATTGCCTCTCGCGATCTCCCGATTAGCGAGGTAGTGGGGTCACACTTCACTCCCTTTGCAATGTGCCGCCCGAGACCGCTTGTCCGGGCCAGCAAGTGTATCACTAAATGAAAACACCTATAGATTTCGCAGTAGGGAGTGTCGTAATCGTCGGTGAAATTTTTACTCCACAAAGGAGCGGCACAACCTGGGCAGTACACGAAGGCAGCACAATTTCTCGCAGCGTCTTCGTAGTGTTCTGCTACGAGGGAATTACTGGGGAATAAAAGCCTACCCCGACGGCGCAGATGCCGTTTAACACGGCGTCCCTGAGCGTTGGCAGCCACGAGGCCAGAATGGGCCAAATTTATACGCTCCCGCTTGTGACCCAAGGAAGTCATTAATTTTATATAGTGGCCCAATGGTAGCTATAGGACACACAAGTGCTTAAATACACAGGCCATTCCGTTCTTGCGGCATTCGTTATACAGGTGCTCGACCGCAGCGTGCGTCGGTATCACAGAAGCGGGCGGACGGTTTGAACATCGCGCGGCTGTGCCTGCGGCGTCATGGGTTCTATCCAAATACTGGCGGACAGCTGTGCATAGTCATGGGAGCCGAACAACATACACACAGGCCAACAAGTTATCGCTCATAACCACAGCCATCGTTCTGGTTATCTAAGTAGTATTCTGTCAAATACGGCATCACAGTTTGACAAACGAGAAATGTGATCAACAGTGCGGAAGTGCTTCCGCAGCAGCGAAAGTCTCTTAAATAAATATCTTCCAAAGCAAGCCCTTAAACAGCACAAAAGCGATGTTGAAGGTCATATTTGGCACAAACGCGCTTTTGATGAGCGGAAAGAAAAGCACAACGTCGACGCCGACCTTCATTTGAAAGCAAAATCGCATTACGTGAGCGTTACCGTGTAGCTGTGGTGTTGTGATGATTGCAGTGACTCAAGTTGGCGTCAAGAAAGGTTTATTGAAGATCGGTAGATGCCCGTTGGCCGCTGGGGCGAATACCCAGTCGCACACACGCAGTTACCTCATGGATACATATCCAGTCGTAGGCAATTTATACATTTCTCCAGTCGCACACACCCCTTTTTATATACTTAGCGACGCCACAATGTTACTAAGCACATCAAAGTATCCTTTGGAATATAAATTATGGTGCTCCACGGCTTAGCTTACCGCAGTAAGCTCTGTTGGTGGAGCGCGTTTTGTTCGCAATTTTCACATATTTTCTACTTTATACATAACGTGGTGCCAGGAATGTGGCCAGCCTCGCACAAAT